>NC_143486.1:97438989-97602243 GCF_027475165.1 Benincasa hispida
AAATATATAAAATTTACTAAAAAAACATAATTATATATAAAAAAAAAAAAAAAAAAACAACATTAAGTCTAGATATTCTCAAAGTCAAAAGAAACACTTGATGTTCCACCAACTGTGCCAATCTCCTCTTCAGAAGATTCAAAGAAGTCCACCACATCCAAATTTGTCATGTGGGATGGGTCAAATATGTCATTATCCTAGTATGCAAAATTCGCAGAGCCGGAGCCCGCCATATTCGCCCGCTGGGCCGAATGTTCGCCCACTTCAGAGTCTTCTACGAAATTTGCTGCTACTAGAAGAGCGATGCCCTGGGACTAGGCTCGAGGGAAGGAGAAACTCCTTTTCCTCGTTCAACTAAATTGAAATGATTGAAGTTTTTCTATTTGGAATCGTATTATGAACATAGATCTTTGGGTATACCCGAAAAATTGTCGCTCGCTTCCTGTCTTGTTCTCTGCTGCGAACTGGGATCGTCGGAACCCAGAGCAATAAGAATGAAAGGGTCAGTCAATAGCATAGCTCTTTCTTTCCCCATCAGAGAGTGAAATAGAACATGAAACCATAAGCTTCCAAGCAGTGGGAGGAGACCTTTACTTCCACAATTTTCTCTTTTTTCTTCAGGAAGGCTTAATAGAAGTTAACTAAGTGTTGTGACGTACGACATGTACGTGACCAATGCCCAATCATTCTACATCGAAAGCATTTATTTTCAACACTCTTTGAACTTTTATCTTGTAGAGCTTTTCCTTTGTGATCATCATTTTGTGTGGTTCTTTTGAAATTTAAATGATTAGAATGACCACCACGAAAATAATAATTATTTCTTCCCTTATCACCACGACCACGACCACAACCTCGATCACAATTATTAACATTCACAACATTCACTTCAGGAAATGGTGTTGTTCCAGTTGGTCGAGATTCGTGGTTCTTTATCAATAACTCATTATTTTGTTCGGCCACGAGAAAACATGAAATTAGTTTAGAATATTGTTTAAAATATTTCTCTCGATATTGTTGCTACAGAAGCATATTCAATACATGAAATGTAGAAAATGTCTTCTCTAACATATCAACACCAGTAATTTTTTTCTCTGCATAACAACATTTTGAACTGATTTTAAATAATGCGGAATTGTAATCACTTACTGATTTAAAATCTTGTAGTCTCAAATGCATCCACTCATAATGGGCTTTAGGAAGAATAACCGTATTTTGATGATCATACATTTCTTTCAAATTTTTCCACATGATACGGGGATCTTTTATTGTAAGATATTCCATTTTTAATCTCTCGTGGAGATGATGACGAAGGAAAATCATAGTTTTTGCTTTGTCTTAACTGGATGTCGTATTTTCTTCTTTAATTGTTTCTCCCAAGTTCATAGCATCCAGATGAATTTCAGCATCGAGCACCCATGACAAATAATTATTACCATTAATGTCAAGGGTTGTGAATTATAATTTTTTAAGGTTTGTCATGGCAACATTATCATAAAATATTATATTTATATTAGAAATTGAATATGTACAAGAAGAAAAAAAATTGACCTACCTTCAGTGATGGAAGCAACAAGAGCTCGTGCTGATAATGTATTGTGAAATTGAGAAGCACGACGAGAACACAAATATGGGAAAAAAAATAATATAATAATATATTTATATAATAATAAAAAATAAAATAAAATAAAATAAAATAACTAAAATTATAAAATTAGATAAAATGAAAATGAATGAAATTTTGATGTGATTTTTTCATCAATGTGTATTCTTTTGAGATTCACTAAATGTCATTATTTATAGGCAAAGTGACAAGTAGGATGTGGACTATCATGTACACTGAGCATGAATTATTACAAGGCACATGGACAATATGAAAAATGACACATGACTTTTAGAACACTAAGAATTGAGCATCTATTTTTATGATATTTATATTTAAAAAAAATTCTTATTGTTTGTTTTTAATGAAAATTATTAGTACTTTATATTAAAAATTCCCTTTCGAAAGTTTCAATAATGAATCCAAACTTTCAAAAGTTAGAAAATACTCTTATTGTAATTTAAGTATATACATAAAAAGAATTAATACATCGTTAAAAAAAAAAAATCTAAACTTTCAAAAGTTACGTTAATATTCTTAATCTTTAAAAAAATGTTCATATTTTTAGTATAATGATCAATTTATTTGAATTTATCTTGAGTTGCAAAATAATCCAATTTTCAAACAAATATATATATATAGCACCCTCACTTTCTTTCTTTCTTTCTTTTTCTTTTTCTTTTTTTTTTCTTTTTTTTTTAACTTAAGATAAAACATAAAATCTAACAAAATCTTATAAAATCTCAAAATTAAATTTTCTCCGATAGATAACCAAATACAAAAAGTATTTGACTATAAACACACACTCAACTGTTGGGAAAACCTCCCACTACTATGCAGGAATAAATAGAAAAATAACAGATAAATTAAAAGAAAATAATAGAATTGGGAATGAGAATTAACATGGAAAAATCACAAACCAGAACCAGAAAAATTTCACTATGTAAAAAATTAACCCAAATTACAAGAGCATACTCTCTCAAAGCCCGACCTTGATTACGAGAGCGTGCTCGCTCAAAGCATTATATCACTTACACAACAACCAGTATACCAAGCTTAAAGTGCTTTAAATTTGGATGATTTGAAAGAAAAATCATTTTATAGTGTTTGGAATCCATCAATCTAGAGCCTTTTCAGAGGGACAACCACTCTTCTAATATTTTGCTAAAAACTTAACATCAATCAAGATTTAAAATATCAATGTCGACAAAAATATCAGAGCCTTAATCTTATGGACATTTTAATGAAAATATCAATAAAATGTCGATTTTGATAAGTATTTTTGAAAAAATTATATAAACAAGAAAATCGAAAATTTAATTTAAAATAGTAAATTAACATTTTATGATTTTAAATAAGTTAAAATGTCTATTATTTATGTTATGTTTATATTAGGGACTTGTTTTTGTTTATATTTTTATGTTTCATGAATTTTTCTATGGTACAATGAAAATATTGATTTCATATGGATGTGGCGACACAAATTTAGTAGTATGAGATCAACTACTAATCTACAATTTTGTTAAAAGGTCTTAAAATCTCTGCTAGTTTTATAATTCTCTTTCTTCTTGGTGAGTGACATAACTTCCACAGTTGGGAGTATAAATAAGAGAGTGTAATCACTCACAACGCAACTTTGGGGCGCTTAAACCATCAAAATTTGGGCTTTTGTTACGGACGCCTTCCAAGATCTCTATTCTTGCTCGCTCTCGCCATTGTGAGTATGAACTCCCAAACCATACTCCAGATGATTTATATAGCTATACCTACACGTTTGTTTCCAAGAATTATTATACCTCTTTTTGAACATTTATTTGTTGTGTGGTACATTTTAAGGTTAAAAGTTACAACAAGAATCCTGCTGTTGAACTCATTGCAGATGAACTGTTTGAAAAAATGACGATGAGAAAGAAAGTCAGTTTTCAAAATCGTAGTGCATAAATTTGACTATTTTGAATCAGGAACACATATTATTTATAGTGTATCGACTTGCCCTTCAGATGGTAAGGAGTGAAAGTACAGTCTAACTCTAACAGTGGCCTCCTTTGTTTTGTGAACTTTAACTTTGACATAAATGGTAAAATTACAAGCATTAATCATCTCAAGCCAAAAAATGAGTAGATGCCATTACCCTCGAAACTGTTTATGTAGAAGCTGGTGAGCACTGAAAAGGGTATTTAGTTGAGACCATGTGTAGGTATCTTTTTCTCAAAGGTTTTGAAATTATACATAGTCGAAGCACAGAAACTTTCCTAGCCTTTTGATAATGTGCAAGCATACTTAGTTTAAGGAGCTAACTACAGTTTGTGTAGTATAATATGAGCTCCATGTTGAGGCTGCGTTGTCATGGTGACAGTGGGAGCGTGTGTATACGATGATGAAAGCTCAAATGAGAAGCGTTGTAGGATCATTGATAATACCATTTTGGCTTCAATCATCGCAAAGTTTAGTCCTATGCATATTCTAGGACCCCAACCAAATGGTACAAAAGCACCTGGATTTTTTGTTGCTTTAGAGACTCCCTCAGAAAATCTTTCTGGTTTAAATTCATCTGCATCTTCTCCCCATAACTCAGGATCACGTTGGATAAGAACAGTTGGTAAGCCCAACATCACTCCTGCTGGCAAAGTCAAATTTCCAAGTCTTGTTTCTTTTTTAACAAAACGAGCAAACATACTCACTGGTGGGTATAACCTGAGAACCTCGTTCAAGATCATAGTTATCTGTGCCATTGCAAAGAGTCACTTGTCAATTGTCATGTGTTAGTTAATAATAACTTTTTAGGACACACATCATCTTAAAAGTCACATGCAGAAAGTGTCACTCCTTGCCAACATGCCTAGTTGATTAGAAGAACAAATACAAGATACAGATATTCCATGACAACCATATGGTGACACGCCACTTTTTTATAATCTAGGACACAGACACGACAAGGACGCGTTTTTTAAAAGATATATATCATTATTAATTATTATACAAGAAAGAAATTCAAAGTCAATGAGTTTATGCATTTATATGCTTAAGAAATTAGTTTGATGTATTTCACTATCAAAATTTATTATCTGTCATATACACATCTATTTCGTGTACTCAACAAGTGTTTGATGCATGTCTAACAAATGTTGGACCTATTTGAGACTTTGTACCACGGGTTTCTAACATATGTCTTGAACTAACAAGTATCTGATATGTGTTGGAGTGTCCAAGTGTGTGACACACATAGGCAAGCTAATCAAACTAAAGTGTTTGTGCTTCCTAGATGCCAAATTTGTCAAATAGTCTTTATTCTTTCAACTTACATAATCCAAAGGAAATAAGCTTGATTGAGATTAAGGTTAGAAACCTCTCTAGACTACTCATACCTCCAAAACTTTCTCATGTGATTGCTTTATATCAGAAGATCGGCATTTAAATTTCATATATGAGATAAAATTAAAATGAGAAAAATAGACAGTAGAAAGTAAATGCAGGAGAATATCATCACACTCACAACTTTTAGTCGACTTAAACCATCATAATCTGGTTTCTTGTTACCAAAGATCTCAAAGACCTCTGCTCTTGCTTGCTTTTGCCATTCTGAGTATGAACTCAACAATATCATTGTCCAAACTAGTAATGTTGCTGTAGTTTCTTGACCAGCAATATAGAAAAGCTTGCATTCATCAATAACATCTTCTATGCTCATTCCAATGTCTTTATTGTTCCCATGTTGTTTAATTTCATTCAAATTGGATTCCATAAGAATGCTTAATAAATCAGTTTGGATAGCTTCACCTGTCTTCATAGACTTTTCCTTTTCATTTATAATACCCAAGATCAGAGTTGTTATCTCTTTACTTATCTCCTTCATTTTGTTGTTTGACTTTGTGGGTAGAAATCTGCACAAAATTAATCATGATATGAAATGTTTCACAATAGATGTATAATAAGGATGTTGTAGATGGATTAAGTTTTTACCTCCATCCTGGAATATAAATCCCAAAGGTAGATTGAATCACCAAATCAGCTAGTTCAGTTTGAAGCTTAAAGATTTCTTTTCCTTTTTCATAGCTACTCCCAAATGCAGTTCGAGAAATCACATCAGCAGTCATAGTTTGTAGGTAAGGCATTACATCCAACTCACAAGATCCTTCTACAGAGACCATGCTTTCCCATTTCCTAACCATCTCGTTACAGCTGTGGTAGAATGTTGGTACCATATCCTATAAACCAATGTAAAGGTATGTGTGATCACTGATTGCATTTCATCAGATTTTACATAAAAAATGTATGATGTAATGATCTTGAAATTGCATGCATTGTTTGATATCGTTTCATGTTTCCTATTACATATGAACTAGAAACAAAAACAAGAAATAGAAATAGCTACAAAATGGGAATAGGAAACATAAATAGTAATCTCTTTCATTTTATTTCTTGTTCTGAAACGGGAACATTATAAAATGGGTCATAGAAACTCAAATAAGTTGTTCCCTCTTTGGCTACAAGAACCCATAGAATAGGAAATTTTTCGAGATAAAATGAACTTGTAAATTAGTTGAAGGTTATCATATTGAAACTAAATAATTTAGGCCTTGTTTGACAATCAATTAGTTTTGGTTTTAGAAAACTGTGCTTGTTTTCTCATTATTTCTTTACTGTAGCTTTCACTTTACCTAGCTTGAACTCATAGCCAAATCTTACTACCAAGAACAAGTTCTTGACCACTTTTTGTTTTAGTTTCCAAAATGTGCTTTGAATTTTGAAGATATCTCTAAAGAGTAGATAACAAAATGAAAAAATTTATAAGTAAACGTAGTATTTATAAGTGCTTCCTTTTTTTTAAAAAAAAAAAAATAATAATTATCAAACATGACCTAATTTCAATTTCTATCTTCTTTAAAAAGAAGTATGCATTCTATCCTAATAAGGCAATATTAATTGTACATATATGATTCCAAGTATTCATGTTGCTTATAAGACTATGATAGAATATAAGCCTTATTGTGAAAGTTTTGAATTAGTTTAGAAGTGGTATGGAGAGAAATATTACCTTAAGTTTTTCTAAATGAAATGCAGGATTGATTATCTTTCTGTGTTTGACCCATTTTGGCCCTTCATGATTTAAAAGTCCATCCGCAAGCAACTTGGCAAGGGGATTCAAATTCCTAGTTGGCTTTTGGAAATCATTGATCAATGAGAACACAATTTTAAGTTGTTCAGGGTCCATGATGTGCACTCTTGGTATGGAGCCAATCCACATGAATGAATTCTTGCCTGCACTTCATCAAACACTTGCATTTTTTAGGACAAAACTACATTACAAGTAAATAAATTTAATGAACAATAACATACTGGGAGTTGATAAATCATTCAAGGGAGTAGAACCATGAGAAAATAAAGACTTTAAACAAAATATATAAGATTATAGTTGAGCTATGCACGTATTGACAGCTAAGTTATGAATTTATTAAGTACAAAATTGAATGTAAAATGAACATGCTTGCTTTTCTTTTTTTTATTAATATATTTTTTGCCCCTACAAATGTGAGAGTGAAGATTTGGATGCCATATTTTAAAATGAGTAAATACCTTAGCTTTGAATTATAATTAGCAAGAATTTGATGTTTTAACCATTGAACTATTATCTTTGGAAGGTTGGAAAGTAATCAGGATTAATGAGAATTAAGATTACGATGAAATGTTAGAACCAATTCTAGTATGAGATTATGAAATGTGAAAAAGATAGGAAAAATGGGGGGTTGAAAACAATGGGAAGAAAATGTAGTAGAGATAACAAACCGAGCCTAAAGTCCTTAATCCAAACGTTCACTTGGATTACAATCCATTCCAAATCCATTACATTCGAGTCTCCTAAACAAGTTTGCAAAATGAAGTGATTCGAAATCCTAACATTTTGCCATAGCGAGCATAACTTAATTACAAACACCTATTTCACTTTTAAATTTTCTCCCTCTAGATCTCATTTCAAGAAAAGAAGAAAAAAAAAGAAGGAAAATAGGGATAGTGTTAGTGTTACCATATTTTTGGATGGTATGATGAACAGAAGGAACAACACGTGGAGCAATATCATTGGAGAAGTTCATAGGCTTGGAGATTGCCCGTTCTCTCATGGCGGCTCTGTCCTTCAAGTCACCGTAGAGAATCCGGTAAGAATTTCCGGCGAAACCTTGCCGTTTTAAAAGCTTCTCTAATTTCTTTGGCCTTAACCAAATCCAGTTCAGAAATTTCAATCCCAATAATAGCAATATGGCGAGTATCATCCAAATTGAAATCGTAGCTACAACACACGACATATTTGTAAACAAACAGAGTTCTCAAAACTGAGTTTATTGAACAAATTAAATGGCTGTGAGTTCTCTAAGTTGTCTCTGCTATTTATAACCCACAGACTTTGCAATTCATATGACGATCTATTGCTCAGTTTGAAATTTTGTTTTTCTTTTAAAAAAAATATATATTTAAATTTTATAGCTCAAGAGTTTAGATTTGAACCAACAACATTTCTCTCCCATCATGACGTTACAGATAAATAAACTAGATAAAAATAATATGAAGACTAAATTACAAACTTAGTCCTCATAAGGAAGTTATAATTTAGTTTTTATGATTTTTAGAATTCGGTGCTTAATAAACCTCTAAAGGGCTCTATTGTTTGATAAAATTATCACAAATAGTCATTATATAGATTGATTATGAGAATTTTATCAAATAATAGAGACTAATTTCTTATTATAGAGACTAAATTTGCACTATATAATTAGAATTAATTACACTTTTAATTTGTAAGAGGTTGAATTTCGTTTCTTTTGGGTCTATGAGGTTTCAAGAGTGATGTTTCAACCATTAAAGTTTAAGAAATAGTTCTAAATAATTTATAAGATTTTAAACTTACTATTTTATTAATTGAAAATGACGTGACATGCTCGAAGGCATTTTTAAATGAGGTAGGTCAATTTTTTTTCTTTTCTTTTGCATATGCTATATTATTTTAATTTGTTAGTCCAATTGATGTGTCATTTTACTATTCAAGTAATTGTAGTGACCAACTTCAACATACTTTTTTTTTTTTTTTAATAATATGTGGTATGAGGGAATGAAACATCTAACTTCCAAGTTAATAGTATAAACACAATATCAATTGAATTATGTTCATTTTGAATACTAATAATAGTCCATGTTAATATTGTACATTGATAATATTTGACTTAAATGTTGACGTGACATATTAATTAAATTAAGGAATAACGTTAGTCAACCAGATTTGTCATTGTGGGCATAAACATTTTATTAAACTTACATATTGTTTATTTAGTATTTATGATCTTAGGTTAAATTACAAAATTCGTCTCTAAGTTTTTAGGTTTGTTTTATTTGGTTTTTGAAGTTTAAATGACATTCAATTTTGTGTCTAATATCCAGGTCCTTGAAGTTTTAATTTTGTGTCAAATAAGTTTTTAACATATTTAATTTCTTTTAAAATGGATAGAACCTACTAGACACTAGATTGAAAGTTTAGAGTCCTATTATACATACAAAATGAAACCAAAACCAAAAAATTAATTTTTATGTCAAATATATCAATCAATTTCAAGGGTTGGTTTCAAATATAATAATATAATCCAACTTATTTACAAATATATCAAAATATCTGTTTATCACGAATATATAATGATATTTTATTATGTTTGAAAATATTATCTACAGTTTTATTATTTAAAATAATTCACTCCAATTTTTTAAAAAATTATTTTTAATTTAGAGACTCATTAGACACACAATTGAAAGTTTAAGATTTTATATTTTTTAAGTTAAAAAATCTTTTACAAAATTTATTAAACACTTTGCAAAAGGATTTTGGTATGTACACAAATCTTTAAAAGTTTGTAATTTAAAACCTTTATTTTATAAAGAAAAGGAAAGGGAAAAAACCAATTTAGGGTGAAACTATTTTGCTTATCAATTAACTGTCACACACTCACATTTTTTTTTTCCTAAAAAGAGGGTCTTTTTTCCTTTAAAAAAAGTGCTTTTCTTCCCTTAATAATGTTTTTTTTTCTTCTTTTCTAGATGCATGTGCTTTGAAAAAAATATCACCAACCATCATATCAGCTTGGAAATTTTATTCTTCCTTTCTGATTGGATCTTGACTTTAGAGTAAATCTTGACTTAAAATTTGAGAGATTAAAATAGAAAATTATCTATAAATGCCAAATAATAATAATAATAATAAATAAATAAATAATCCACACAAAATTCAATCAACAAAACATCCAAACTCATGTTTTAGCTAGAAATTCCCCAAGCCAGCAATGGAAATATTCAAACCTCATACCAAAATATTTCACAAACTAAAAAGTATTTAATTTAATGATAAATATTTAATATTGAAGTGGCGATTATTGGATTTCTAACTAACTGATCGAACATATCTATTAGGAATCGTTTGTTTTTTAGAATATAGTTAATCGAAATCTTAGATGCCTGAAATTATAGATATTAGGAATTTTAGATGTCACATTTTTAGATTACCATATTTGTTTTTTAAGAATTATTTTGCGTATAGATGTAAATATTTTGATAACTGTGTTTGTTTTTAAGATTTCTAGTCGGGATTGATCTTAAATTTACATAATGTTCTAAGAATACTCACACAACTATTTATTAATTTATAATTAATTCGATATAATTTAAACTTATATAACATATTTGTTTTAATCGATTTGAATTTCTTTTAAAATTAATACAATTTATATTATTTTTATATGTTATTTTTCTAAAAAAAAAATCATAATTTAAGTTCCTTTTTATAAAATAAATATTCATTTAAATTTAAATTTAAATTAATTGCTAAAAATAATAAAACTTACGATATAACTAAAAATATGATATATATATATGGTTGATAGAATTTATTTTAATTGTATAATGCAAATGAAGATAATATATATATATATATAAATATATATGTGTGTGTGTAAAATAAAATAAAAATGAAAGACAAAAATGAAAAATGAGGATATCTTCAACTCGAGAATCTAGAAAACTCATCTCCAAAACTCTCCAGATGTCCTTCATCCGGACATCCTAGGATGCCCGAAAATCTTTAGATATCGGAACATCATACAATAATGGAAAAAAAAAGCGATAATCAAGATACTCACTTCATGAGAATCTAGGATGTCTACGAAATAAATAACCTCTTAGTTTTTGAGGAAAAAAAGAGCAATACTTGGATGCATCATAAAATCTATCAATTTTTTTTTATTCTACTATCATCACACATATAAAAATTGAAATAAAAAATATATTTTTAAAAACAATTTGTCGCTTAAGAAAATTATACTTAGACAATGTGATAGGATGCATTTAATTTTATACGTTTTCAACAAAAAAAAAGTGAGAAAAAGTTGACGTAATCGTCTACGCACTACACTATGCACACGTGACATTATACTATGCATATAAAATGATGCTTTTCTTAAAAGAATAAATTCTGTAACGATGATTTTTAAAAATATATACATTTATTTATTTATTTCTCATTTCCTTTCTTTCTCTTTCTTTTTATTTTTTTAATAAAAAATATTTAATCAATCTCGAACTATACCTTATGTTTATGAATTCGACTAAATTGTTCAATCGTATCTTATCACATAACAAATTCTTTTTATATTTCTTTTAATATATTTTAACTAGTTTTGTATGTGTAATAAAGTGGGTTGCAAAAAAATAAAAATAAAAATGAATGTATCTTTGAGACCTTTAATATTAATATTGTTGTTTTCAAAACTTATTAAAGAAATATTGTTGTTTTGAAACTTATTAGAGAAATATTGTTGTTTTGGGAGTTCGAGCTAGAAGTCGAGGGTTGAGGATTCGATTAAAGTAGAAGTCGAACGCTGAGAACTCGACAAATAAAGAAAAAAAAACTTGAAAACAATACGTAAATTAGGGTTGTCGAGGGTTGAAGTTTCAACATACATAAGTCGAAACTTCAATCCTCGACAAGGAAAAGGAAATCTCACTAGTTTTACATAAGTCGAAACTTCAACCCTCGACAAGGAAGATATGTGGGTGAAGCAGATTGTAAGAGAGAGCGAGATTGAGAGCGAGATTGTAGGAGAGAGCGAGATTGTAGGATGGGACAATCTCCAACGTCTATGGAATGTATGCGTCTTGCTCTCTCCTATAATCTCACTCTCAATCTCGCTCTCTCTGAACATCTCGCTCTCTCTTACAATCTCATTCGCAATCTCGCTCTCTCTTACAATTCAAAATTCTATTATTGTTGTTATTTTTTCATTAATGATTACTAGCTTTTTTTCTCATTGGTCATGTGTGTATATATATATATATATATTTCTATGGAAAGTAAATAAATTTACTGTATATTCAATTTTTTTATAATAAAGTTGTACATTATTCTTTTAATTAACTTATACATTATTTTTTTAATTAAGTTGTACAATATTCTTTTAATTAAGTTGTACATTATTCTTCTAATTAACTTGTACATTATTTTTTTTAATTAAGTTGTACATTATTCTTTTAATTAAGTTGTACATTATTCTTCTAATTAACTTGTACATTATTCTTTTAATTAAGTTGTACATTATTCTTCTAATTAAGCTGTACATTATTCCTTTAATTAATTTGTACATTATTCTTCTAATTAAGTTGTACATTATTCTTTTAATTAAGTTGTACATTATTCTTCTAATTGAGAAACAAATATTTTTTTAATTGAGAAATAAATATTTTTTTTTTTCAGATCATGGCTTTAAACCCAGGACCTGTTGATCCCGATGTTTTGTACGACCAGTCCATTCATCGATCATCTGTTGTATGGCGAGATCGTACTACTAGAGAAATATCTTGCAGGCATCGAGAGGCAGTTCTCCAGCGCACTATCCCGCTCCACCCTCGAATACTACCGCTACTGCGCACATCTAGATTCTATGGGGTTGCCAGATTATGATTTATTCAGTTGGACTGGCATCTGATCACAAGCCTTGGTCGAGAGATGGAGGCCGAGATGCATACATTCCATATGTCTGTTGGAGAGTGCACTATCACTCTACAAGACATAGAAGTGTTGTTGGGGTTACCTGTTGACGGTGAGCCGTCACCGGAGTGATGTACGATGACTGGTTAGAAGTTTGTCAACTGTACCTCGGTGCGACCCCACCTGCCGACAAGATTAAAGGATCGAGGTTAAGTTTAATATGGTTAGGAACACAATTTCGTGAGCTCACAGATGATGCAGACGAGGAAACCGTCATAAGATATGCGCGAGCATATATACTACAAATGATGGGTGGAAGTCTGTTTTCAGATAAATCAAGTCATTTTGTTCACTTGATGTTCCTGCCACTGTTAGCTAACCTCCATGATGCAGGGCGGTATTCGTGGGGTGGAGCATGCTTGGCATGGTTGTATAGACAACTATGCAAAGCAACAAGACTTGAGGTTCGAGAGATAGTTGGGCCTCTCATACTTTTGCAACTATGGGCTTGGGAGCGATTTCCAACAATGGCTCCACACTACAACATGTTAATGACGCTCAGTTAGTTGGACGAGCCTACGGTTCTCGGTATGTTGTTTTAATTCAATTTAATTTTTATATCACTGATCTAGTTAATTTAAATTCTAAATTATCAATTTAAAAATTTAGTGGAGAGACAAATTTTGTGTGACTAAGACAGTCACACATGTAGTCAGCCAGTATAGATACATGTTTGATCTGCTTCAACCTGAACAAGTATATTACACTAAACCTAATTGATTATTTTATACACATTTTTATTGTATTTGTCTTTAATATTCTCTAATATAATATTTTGTGTTTCAGGGTATTTGGGAGCCATACAAAATTATTATGCATACTTTGCCTAATTTTTGTACGAATGGTCAAAACATATGGCGGACGATGAGTCCTCTAATATGTTTTCACATTGGTGAGTGGCATCTTCCTGACAAGGTGATGAGATAATTCGGTTTTTAGCAGAATGTCTCATCGCCTTGTAATACTGAAACCGTACTGCATGATCTTGACATAAGGACTGGAGATTGGTCCGAAAAAGTTGTACATTTGGTAGTGCGATGGCACTATCGTGCAAGGTTTATTGCAGTGGGGGTTTCTCTTGAACAATTTGACACAGATGTCACTCCAGAATATATTCATTGGTATAATAATATCACAAGGCGCTAGTCACTCGTCTGGGAGCAGCAGTGGGTCATCTGGTAAATGAATATTATCTAATTATTTTTAATTTAAATTTATTTAAATATTCACAGAGATCGAACAAACGTAGACTCCGTGAAGTTACGAATGATCCGAACCAGGTTCTTGCTATATGTAGTGACAACCAAAGCTATATGGAGGAAATTCATTATATATACGATATACCTATTATTCCTCCATCAGCTCTTAGACGTAGAGAACCTGTTCGAGAAGAGGATGAGTTTGATGAGGTTGCACATAATATGGAAGAGTTGCCCCCCTATGATGCAGACGCAGAGTCAAACTGATTATGTTAGTCTGATGATGATGATGCCAGCATTTGGTTCAGAACATTATGACTCAGAGGCTGGTCCTTCGTCTTCATACGTGCATGAACATGGTTGGGGTCGTGGAGAGCATAATGAATATTTATATTATGAAGCGCCTGCAGAGGTACCAGAGCAACATCAAGAAGAACCCGAGCAACCTCAAGTTCGAAGTCGACGATGACAACCAGCTCGAAATCGACGACGTCCGTCTTGTGGGACACATTGATTTATATAATTATTTTTATATAAATGAGATATTTAATTTTCATTTTTTTATTTTTATGAGATATTATTTTTTTAATTTATTCTTTTTATATATTATGAATAGTAATTATTTTGATATAGAAGCTTTTAAATGTCACTGACATAAATAATAACATCAGATAGTCTAAATCTAAAAAGTTAGGTAAAAAAAACTTCAATATTCAAATTTATATGAGATATTATTTTTTTAATTTATTCTTTTTATATATTATGAATAGTAATTATTTTGATATAGAAGCTTTTAAATGTCACTAACATAAATAATAACATCAGATAGTCTAAATCTAAAAAGTTAGGTAAAAAAAACTTCAATATTCAAATTTATATATTTTAGATAATAATTTGGGGATATAATAAATCAAATCAACACTCAAAACTTTCACATGCAAGTCTATAAATAAGACTGTATTATTGATATAAAGAACAGAAATTTTAATCACAGTAGTGAGGTCAATAGTTTAAAAGATTTTACAATAATGATCTTGGATTTCTTTTGTACATTTGGTATCAAGATTTTGTTGGAGTTTTTTTTTTCTTTTTTTTTTTTAAATTATAAATAATAATAATAATTTTTAGAATTTTTTTTTTATAAAATGGAAAATTAAAAAAAGAAAAAAGAAAGGAAGAAAGGAATGTGTAATAATTAAAAAAAGAAAAAAAAGAAAATTTGTACGGATATCTCACTCTTGCTCTCGCTTTCGCTCAAAATCTCGATCTCGCTCTCAAAATCTCGCTCTCTCGCTCTCTCGCTCTCTCCCAAAATCTCGCTTTCTCAGATCTCTCTCTCTCAAATCTCGCTCTCGCTCTCTCTCTCTCTCTTACTCTTCTCTCTTTCGTTCTCTCCCAATACAAAATTATTTTTAACACATCAAATAATTATGAGTGTTATGAGGAAGGACTCCGGAATGAGGAAGGTCTTTCGTTCTCTCCACATCAAATAATTATGAGAAAGGTCTCCGGAATGACAATTAAACAGATTCAATAATAATATTAGGGCAAGGTCGAAGGTTCAAAGTTCGACGTGCAAATGTAAAGGGAAGGGGAAGGGGAAGGGTTCAAAATTCGACCCATCTAGGTCGAATTTTCAACCCTCGACTTATTTTTTTAAAAAAAACAATATTTTTACAAATAGTTTGAAAACAACAATATTTTCCTAAATAGTTTCTAAAAGGACAATATTCTTTTAATTTTTCCGTATCTTTGTATGCACCATTGTATTGTTTTTTTCCTCTTTCTCATGCCAATATTTCACTTTTTTTTCCCTTTTTTGCAAATGGTAGACTACTTTTGAAAAAAAATTAGAAAAAATAGATAAACTTGAAAAACATTTGTAAAAATAAGATTAAATTTTTGTTTTTATTCCTTTCAGTCTTTTAAATATCTATTTTATTATTTTTACTTTTTTTTTTACTAAGTCAAAATAAATTTTATGGTTAACTTTTTTTTTCTCTTTTGTTGATTTTTTTCTCTTTTTTTAATTTCTTTTAATTTTGTTAATATTTTATTGTTGAGCTTTTTTTTTTGTAATTTTTTATTTTTCCATTCTTTATATTTTTCATTTATATATTTTTTTAATTTAAGATGAGAAATATTTTTTTTGAGATTTAAATGAAAAATAAGATGTTGAATTCCTAAGTTTTGAAAATTAATATGCTTTGAATACCTAAATTTATAAAATTATTTTATTTTTCATAAATTAATAACAAGAATGTTGTTGATGAGCTCATTGTAGATAATTGTATGAGAAAATGACGATGAGAAGCAAGGTTAGTTTTCAAAAGTCTAGTGTAATATTTGACTATTTTGAATCAGAAAATATCTGGGGTTACCGTTATTGGTTGGTCGGTTGAGGGCTATGGATTGTGCGCCTTTGATATAAAGGATTACAACTCATATTAGAAGTTGGGTGGTGCGGTCACTCTCTTTTGCTGGGAGGTTGCAGCTTGTTAGGTATGTTTTACAGTCCTTTCAGGTATTTTGGTGTAGCATCTTCATGTTGCCTGCGTGTGTAACTCATGAGGTTGATCGTCTGTTACGTAGTTATTTATGGAAGGGTAGTGCGGTGAGTCGGGGTGGTGCACGGGTGGCGTGGGATGAGGTGTGCTTGTCGTTGGGAGAGCGGAGTTGGGTATGAAACATGTGGCTTCATGGAATCAAGCTGCTATTATGAAGATACTCTGGCTTCTCTTAATTAAATCAAAATCATTATGGATGACATGGGTGAAGGTGTATGTTTCGCGTGGACAGTCTTTGTAGGCTGTTCGAAGTGAGGTTGGGAGGTCTTGGTGCTTGAGGGTTATCTTGCGTTGTAGAGGTAGATTCAAGCATCTGGTTCATTTGATGGTCGGTCTTATTTTGTTTGGTGGGATCCTTGGCTGTCGGAGGGGGGAGGGGGTGTAATTTTGGATTCATATAGGTCTACAGTGGTTTATGATGCAAGGGGTAGTTTGGAGGCGCGGTTGTCGGAATTCTTAAATGGTTAGGGAGATTGGAGGTGGCTACAGTGTCTTAGGAGTTGCTTGAGATATATGGTCTTATTCAGGAAGTGGGGCCTAGGGTGAGGGGAGAGGATTATTGGGTTTAGGAGCCGGGTACTAGTGGTCGGTTTTCTATTGATAGTATGTGGGAGAGTTTGCGTCCTCGTCATCCTAGGGTGTCTTGGGCTAGTATTTTGTAGGCAAAGGGTTGTATTCTGTGTCACTCTTTCTGTGCGTGGTTAGCTGTGAGGGACAAGTTGGGTACATGGGATTGGTTGAGGAGCTGGAGTGTGTTGTCCGAGGGGGGTGTCTTCTGTGTGGGGGAGGTGTTAATAGCTTGTAGAAATACAAGCTATTGTAGCCTTTTACTTAGAATTATTAGGGATGATGAGTAGAATATGCGTTGATAATACTAAGAATTCATGTGGAAAAATGAGCTTGTGTCGACCAGCACTAAAAATCCTCGCTAACCCTATATCATGCGTTATACTGCGTCAAAATATCTATTTTTGTAGCAATTGTAGGAATTGATTGCATGTATTGATCCCAGACCATCGCAAATTTGATCGCATGTATTAATCTTCAAGAAGACAAGTTTATCGCATGGATGTTGCAGCTACAGAGTAATAATAGTGATAGAAGGTTGATCGCAAGGTGGGTGGAATGCGTTGGTACTTCGGGAGAAATGAGTATGAACGTATACCTTGGGAGTATCAACAAGATATGGTGATGTTGACATTGCCACACCGCGATAAAGGTAACAGTGAGTCAGAACGCAATCATCAATGATGTCGGCGTTTGAGCTCTATAAATAACACCTTGAATCTTCACTTCAAATCGTCCAAGTTTCTACCTTAAGGCAGATCCTTGTGATCACAAATGAGAGCATGAGCAGATACTCTTTGATGATTCTTCACCTCCACAGCCATTTCCGAGTGACGATCGGAGTTTCAGACTTCTCCACCATCCATCCATGGCACCACCGACAGCCTTGACGTACATCTGATGGAAGCAAGAGATTGCCTACATTTAGCCTTCCATCTTTCTTCTTATCTCGTATTGTATTACATTTTGGCTTAAGACATTAATACATTTTGTAATCAATGCATCTTTTTAGTTCTTTTAACACCATCTTCATCATCTTCTTCTTCTTTATCATCTTTTACTTTCATTGCAGTGAGTTAAGTGTAGATTGCAAGAGTTATCGCATACTCAATCATGCGGCATAGAGATTTGATGCATATAGTAAACCACCGAAAGGTGTATATTGTGCGAGTATAGTGAGTCAATCATCTTTGCTTAGTGCAAGGCTATCACAATACTTATCTATGAGCTGAGTAACTATAACCAACTGCCCGAGAGGATAAGTAGTGGAACTCACTAAGCAAAGTAAGCAGTGTTCCTAGAGATAGGAATAATCTTATACTCGACGCAACCATGCATTATAGAGATATAAACATGAGGCTGACCAACGAGAGGTGTGTGATGCGTTAGTGTGGCGAGCTGGGATTACCCTTACGACCAAGTTTAATGACGCGTGAATTTATCCCCTCCACAATTCTATTTCTTCATGCATCTTATTACGTGTTAACAGTTGCTGCATCTCTACCAATTCTCATAGTTAAACTTCCATTGCTCAATCTGTTTAGTTAGGTGTAGAAGTAGCCATAATCCATTAACTCCTGTCTTTTTACTTTTATTATCACCTCAAACGCATTACTTCACAAATACTATTTAGTTATAGGTCCCTGTGTTCAACCTCGGATCATTCCGAGAAACTTGCGTTCTCGTTATACTAGGCGAGAAAGCAAGCAAACTTGTGATAGGAACGCAAGGTCATTGCATACGAGCTTAATGCATATTTCATATTTTCTAGTCCAATGCATGACTATCGACACATGAAGATTAACAAATAACATAAGACAAACATATTTATTTTTCCTCTCCTTTTTTTCACGCAATAAGTGTGGAATCGCGGGATCATTTATTTTTCAAGTGTGAGTTTGGGAGAGAGGTGTGGTTTGATGTGTTGCGTCAGTTGGGTTCATCATATTGGGTGGCAGGTTGAGATCATCGCATCGGGTGGCAAGTTGATATGTCGAGTTGAGTTGGTTGTGCCGAGTGAGGTTGGGTAAAAGGGTGTGTAGTAAGTTGTTCTGTGTATTTTGGTGTGCTTCCATCTACTACATTTGGCAGGAGCATATTCGGTGGTTGCATGGAGGTCGACCGAGGTCAGTGTCTGCTTTGTTTCACCTTATGGTCTCTACAATTTGTGCTCAAGTTGCTTCCTAGCGGGTTGATCTTCTTGGACTTATCTAGTATGTTTACAGATACTTTTCTTCTTTTTGAACTTGTTGTTGCTCTCTGTTTTACTGTTGTTCCTAGTTGTGGGGTTTTGGTTTCTTTTCTCTGGTTTTCTCCCTGGTGGTTTGGGGATTTTTTGTGTTTATGCTTGGTTATATTCTGGTTTTATCTTGTTGGCTTTGTTTGCGTATTGTTGTCCTGTCTTTCCTTGTGCTTTGTTGCTTTGATGCCTTGATCCTAGGCTGTGGGATCTCCCTTGTTGTTGTATAATAATATCATCTATTCTAAAAAAATATATAATATTTATATCTAGTGAGTTACCCTTTAGATGGTGAAGAGTGAAAAAAAAAAAACAGTCTAAAAATGGGCTCCTTCATTTTGTGAACTTTAATTTAGGCATAAATGGTACAATTACAACTATGTATTATCTCAAGGATCAAGATTTCGCTTCCATGGAAAAGAAAGAGAATAAAAGATGGATAATTTTCTATGATGTATTCTTTGTATTGTGTTACACAATGAATATGAGGAACTCAAGGGTGTTAATATATATAATTACAAAGGAATCAAAAGATGTAACAAATACTACACATATAACTTTATACAATTGGTTTAAATGAATTGTGGGATGAGGAGAGCCTTGAATCGTCCTCCATGTCACTATACACGTCAAAGTTAGCATAGTATGAGTTAACAATAGGCTGCCTTATTAACTATCTTCACATCCCTCAAACAAGGGGTAGTTGCTAATTATTCATTAGTTGGTACAAATCGAATGTCTAACCATTTGTTGAGGACTTGATCTCCGACATAATGAACATCGAGTTCAATATGTTTTATTCCGACATGGAAGATAAGATTTGAGGTCAGAGTACTATTACCAATATTGTCACACCATAGGATAGGTGTGCCTACAAGATTGAAGCAAGGTTCTTTAAGTAATTGCCAGATCCAAGTTATCTCAACGAAATCTATTGGCTTTCTAGTCCTTAAGTTCAAATTAATTAATTTTAATTAATTAAGTAATTCATGTTTTGATGATAACAAAACTGCTTTTATTTACTAATATTTTGAGTGTTTCAAAGTGTCCATTGTGTAGAACCGGAACAACGATTACAACATAATTTAAATCACTCAAATCGAAGCTCAAATGAAGAAAATATGACCAAAACAAGCGTAGCGGAAAAATCTCGAGTCGATGACGTGGCGGCCAAATTAATCAAATTAGACTTAATTAAGAGGGTGATGTGGAGCAATGAAGAAACAAAAAATGATGGTCTTTTGATATTTGGTTTAGTTTTAAAAAGAAAATGAATTCAATACATATATATTAAAGTTTATTTTATTACTTAAATCATAATAATAATAATTATTACTATTATTGCTATTATTATTATTTAGGGCAAAATATACTTTTGGTCATTGAGATTTGACATTGATGTCTATTTGGTCCTAAAGTTTCAAAAAATATACTTTAATCCCCTTAGGTGTGAGAAATTATTGTAAATGGCCCTTGACTTAATTTTAAACTAATAGAATGCTGATTGGACCGTTAAGTGATGACATGAATGAGATGACAAGTTACCTCATATAACAACTTAGTAAAATTATATGATTAGTTGACAAATAATTTTTAATTTTCAATATTTTAAAAATAAACTATTCAAAGGAAAATAAAATGGTTTAAAATATTTAAATATGCCAAAACAAATCTAAACCATTCTCTTCTTCTTTGATTTTATCTACCATCCGTTCAACCCATTTCAATTTCTTTGGTTTCTCAAGATTTTCATTGATTCCTTTCTATTTCTTTTCAATTTTCTTCTATTTATTTAAGAGCTTAGTTTTTTCTCACCTTTCTCCTTCGTAGAGACAAATCCAATAATTAAAAAAAGCCTTTCTTCTCAATGTTATAGTGTCTGGAATGCAGATTGAACTTTGTAATAAACAAGAAAAAGAAAAAGGGAGGAAGGAAAAAGGTGAAAGTATTTTCTTAGAGATATTCCTTCTTCGTATTACTTTTCTCAATAATGAATGAATGTCCCAGTGGTGTTATATACAATTACAGAGGGAATAAAAAATGGTTACAAAGGAGTACATGTAATAATATAATTGGCCTAACTAAAACAGAATTTTAGGATGCAAAGGGTTCTGAAATGGTCCTCTACGTGACGGTACACGACAGGGTCAAAGAAGGCTAACTTCGGAGTTGACCACCACGTCATCAAGCTTAACATCCCCCCTCAAATGAAGGGTAGTGACAGTAAGACCGAGTTTGGATCTGAGATAAGTAAACTGCGCATGGTTGAGACATTTGGTCAAACAGTTTGCCAATTGATCACTTATTGGGACATATCTGATGGCAAGTTTACTAGAGAGAACTTGGTCTCGAATATAATGTACGTCAAGTTCAATGTGCTTCGTCCAGGCATGAAAAATAGGATTTGAGGCAAGTACAGCCATGTTGTGAAGGAAATTAAACACGAGGATTTCCATGAGCAGCGAAAAGATCATTCCAAATTACAATCGTATATGAATTTTACAATTACAGTCATAAACAGAAACATATGGTTATGCATTAAATACAGAAATTACAGCATACTATACATAAGATCAAGGACAAGAGTAACACACTTTTTTCGATTCATCACAAAGCTCCTTGATCACTAACGCTCGATCACAGCAACACAACAACACACGAATGCTCGTCCAACATAACCGCTACACTACACGATCACCGCGCACTCGAACTTAGCAATCGCCTAGGTCATGAATAACCCGAACAACATGAACGACCTCTACAGAACCTCGACAGTGTTGAGTTGAGCATGACACCACTCAGAAGCCTACCTTGATATTCTCGGTGTGAGAATCCAGAGGGTGGGCTCTGTGTGGACTTGGTTTGAGGCAGACAAATGGAGGAATCCACAATCGTATAAATGATTGAGCAAGTAGGAGATGGAAGAACCTATTGTATATGTCTATGCCCAATCATTTAGGAAAATCTACACGGTTGTCTAGCAAAAGCTATGCGATCGTTTAGCTCATCGCTTAGCTGAATGTCTATCGCCCACTAACACTCCACGATTTTTTAGCTCACTCTAAGCCATTGCTTAGTAAATCTCATTTACTTGAAAACTTCCCATGAGAATATTTCTGAGAAAGAAAGTCTCAAATCAACAATTTTCAATGAGAAAGAAAGTCTCAAATCAACAATTTTCAACCCTTACTAAATTAGGAAAACATTTTTTCTTTTATCTCACAGTTACAATGAAACCACCAATAACCTCCCACTCAATTGGTTATTAGAGAAAAAGAGATAATAATCCAATAATTAATATTATTATAAATATAAATGATAACCAACTTATCATACTATATTTATAATCTATAGTTTTAATATTTCATCTCACGAAACATACAAATCATAGCTCTTTTCTATTTCATGGCACTTAATGTAAATTTCATTTACATTAATCCTCCACTAGATATATCTCATATACCATACCGATCATATCTCATATAATCGAATCACCTCTTGTCAAATTGAACATTTCAAATTAACACCAAGAACTGATCATCAACTAAATCCATTGAGCTACCAAGGGGACCTTATGGACCTGTAGCTCGAAGCTGCAACGGTACGTGAATAACTAACTAAACTCTTTAGTCACGGGATCCACCATCCGTTAACTGCCAGACACTCCACTAAAGATCGATAGCTGAACTCTCCTTACTATAGATATATTATGTGTCCATCTTAACCAATCAACAGTGCGACAACCCTTCACCGATCGCTCATAGTACAACTCGGTCAATAACCATTATGCCCCTGTAGTTACATCTAACTCCTTAAGTACCACTGAATCCTCTAATGAATATAAGTCATAGTCCTATTATGACTGAGTTCTCTCTTCCAAAGAGAAGTTGTGGCCACTATTTTCAAGCCTCGGAATCAGCCCTTGAGGGAGCAATTTCTCTACTTATCCCTGCTTCGAGAAAGAAGTGAATTCCATCTTGTGTATTGAGTTCTTAACTCCCAAATTAGACAAGTCCCCAAAAAGTAGGTATGTTGAGTTGACAATCTGGCCACTCTCACCCATACTAATCAAAGGATCGCCCTCAAAGGCAGGAGTTCCTAAAACACTCAGGATTGTGGTCGTGTCACCTATGGCCGTTTAGGTGAGATATAAGTCTCTAGTATCAACGGTGTTATATACAGAGTCTAGTCATCTCGTGGTCCGCTCTTATAAAAACTCTTTATATAGGACACCCCCGCTCGCATGTCTCCACATGAATGGTCAGGATCTACTATCTGTAGTAGTTTACAATACTTGCAAACCTCCACAAAGCGGGCCGTGTTCGTAGTGTCACCAAGATCAGGTATCCCACCTTAATCCTTATACTACTGACCTATTTAGGTTATCACTTAAGGCATGATCTACTTGTATATCACATATACATGCTTAAGTTTACATTAGATAACCAAGGAGCTTTGTTTATTGGATATGAGTAAATGCCAGAATGAAATAACAGTTATTTTATTCATAAAACAATGTGTATAATTACAAACAATGAGACTCCGGGAGAATTAGGACACTAATCCTAACACGTTGATGTTGTCACACCAGATCAAAGGCGTGAAGAGAAAAACCAAGTTCGCCAAGTAATTGTCGGATCCAAGTGATTTCTGTAGAAGCGTGGGTAAGAGCACGATACTCAGAATTCGTACTCGATCGGGCGACCATGTTTTATTTCTTAGAGAACCACGACACAAGAGAATTTCCAAGAAAAAACAATAGGCAACGATAGACTTATGGTCATCAACATTCAAGGCCCAATCCGCATCAGAGAAAGTAGTGATGGATAACGAATGACTTGGCGTAATTAAAAGGTCATGAGAGGTAGTACCTTTAAGGTAACGTAAGATACATTTCATGGCTTTCCAATGAACATTTGTAGAAGCCTTGAGAAACTGACTTGGCCGATTAACAATGTAGGCAATGTCGAGTCTGGTATTGATAAGGCAGGGCACCTAGGGTACTATTGTAGGAATATGGATCTTCAAGGGGAGTTCTATCATAGAGAGACAATGTCTGCCTGAAAACAACTGGTGTGGGACACGGTTTGTTTGAGGACATGTTGAATTTCTCGAGGAGGTCAGTGATGTATTTGGACCGATTAAGGTGAATGCCATTGTGCTGATAAGTAATTTGGATCCCAAGGAAATAGTTAAGTTCCCAAGGTCTTTCAAGACAAATTTGGAGTCAAGAGTAACAACCAGCTTGGAAATAAATTTAGGATTGTTGCTAGTGACGACCACATCATCCACATAGATGAGAAGAAGAAAAATGATAGATGATCGATGGTAATAATAAAGGAAGGTATCAGAATGACTTACAGTGAACCCGCAAGAGATCAGGAAGGATTTCAACTCAACTTTCCACGCATGAGGAGCTTATCATAGGCCATAGATGGCTTTGTTAAGCTTACGAACATAATTTGGATAGAGGGGATCTTTAAACCCCTGGGGTTGTGACATGTAAACAGCTTCCTTCAAAGTACCGTTGAAGAAAACATTGTTAAAATCAAGTTATTGAATAACCCATCCATTTGAGACAACAAGAAATAGGACTATATGGATTGTGAAAGCCTTGACCATGGAACTGAAAGTTCTAAAGAAATCAATACTAGGCGTTTGATGAAACCCCATGGCCACAAGGTGGGCTTTATGCCTTTGAATTGAGCCATCAACATTTTTCTTCAAGAGAAACACCCACTTACACCCAATAACGTTAAGCTGAGATGTACGAGAAATAAACGACCATGTATTTAATTGATGCAAAGCACAAAGTTCATCAACCATGGCAGCCTTCCATTTTAGGCAAGAAATAACATAAGATAGGTTGGTGGGTTTAGAGAGAGCGATCCGATGCGATGTCGAAGAAGAAACAGCCTAGACCTTTGACAAAAGATGTTTACCTTGTCCCTTGTAATCATTGGATTGTTGGGGTTGATGCCCTAAATCTCGTAGAGTCCTGTAGTTTGTAAACATCTGCATGAACAAAAATTTGGTGATTTATAATATGAGATATTTTATTTACTTATATCTATAAAATATGAGATATTTTAGTTGGATTAACCACAAACCAATAAACTAATATATCTGGTTATCGTTGTAACTTAAGCATGTATGTAGAGACATACAAGTGGATTGTGCTTTAAGTGATAACCTAAATGGTCTGTAGTATATGGATAAAAGAGGGAAACCTTATCCTGGTGACCCTACGAGTGTAGCCCGCTTTGTAGGTGTTATAAGTGTTGTAAAGTTCTATAAATGGTCTGATCCTGACCATTCGTGTATCAGACATGCGAGCGGGGATGCTCTATACAGAGGAGTTTGTATAAGACCAGACCACGAAATGTTTAGTCTTGTTATATAACACCATTCATGAAAGAGGCTTTCATTTCACTAGAATGACCATAGGTAACATGACCTTAATCCTAAATGAGTTGGGAACTCCTACTTATGAGGACGATCCTTTGATTTGCATGGGTGTGAGTGGCCAGATCGCCGACTCAAACCTACCACTTTGGGGATTCGTCTGATTGGGGAGCTGGGAACTCAGCTACACAAGACGGAACTCACTCCTTTCCCGAAACAGGGGTAAGTAGATAAATTGCTCCCTTAAGGGTTGATTCTGGGGCTTGAACAATGTGGTAACATACCTTCTCTTAGCTCAAGAAGGGTTTACTCATAGTGGGACTATGATGTATTGTTCATTAGAGGAATCAATGGTACTTAAAAAGTTAGATGTAACTACAGGGACAAAACGGTAAATTGGCCCAACTATACTTACTAGAGATTTATGAAAGGTCATCGTACCGTGGATTGGTTATATCCGATGGACACAAAAATATATCTGTAGTGCAAAAAGTGCAGCTATCAGTCTCTTTAGTGGAATGCCTGACAGTTAACGGATGGTGGATATCGTGATTAAAGAGTTTAGTCACTTATTCACATACCGTTGGAGCTTCAAGCTATAGGTCCATAAGATCCCCTTGGTAGTTCAAGGGATTCATGTTAAGAATAAGTTTTTGGGTTAGTTTGAAGTGATCAAATTAATTCAATTATATGTGATATAATTGATTTGATGTATTAGATACATTAATTGGAAGAATTAATATAAATATGATTTATATTAAATGCCATAAAGAAGAAAAAGAACTATGGTTTATATATTACATATGATGTGATATTAAAACTATAGGTTATAAATATAATATGATAAATTAGTTATTATATTTATTTATAACAAATTAATTTTAAAATAATTGGTTATCTTTTTCTCGAATAACGGACTTAGTGGAAAGTTATAATCAGTTTTTGATAACTGATGAATGAAATGAAAATCGTTTTCATTTTTTCGGAATCCAACGCGCATAAAGAAAAGAGTTACATGATAGCTTTGAGATAGTGAACGATCAAGTGTCGAGTATCCTATACGATTGTTACTCGCTGCTAAACAATCGAGTACCCAAGTCTATACGATAGACTTCTTCATTCTTCCACTTGCTAGATCGTCAAGTTCCTCCTTCTCTTTACCAGATCCATACATAGCCCACACCTCCTGGATTCTCACACTGAGAATACCAAGGTAGCCTCGTGGTAGTGTCGAGTTTGCATTTGAGGGTCGAGTATCGAGTTTAACTCGATTGTGATCGAGGATCTTACAGTTTGTGTTGTTCACTGGTTTGCTCGTGTTACGTTTGTGCTGTTGGACGCATTACTGAATTCGATCAAGGAAACACTAGAAGAAATAGTTCTTCAAAGGTATGTTTACTCGATACATTGTATTTTATTCTTGAAGCATGCTGTAATTTAGATTTGATGCATAACCATTCTATTAGAATGTAAATGTTCATGTTCTTTCACAATAGGATTTGGAACGATCTGCTTCCGCTCATGGGTTCTCTATTTTTAAAGTTCCTTCATGGATGATTATTAACAATAGGAGAGGGATGAGATATGTCAGTATTAGACGGCCTAGGGAAACTGGAGAGACAATAGGGGTGGTGAAAGGTGTTAGCATTGATGTCCTAAATCTCTTTGTAATCTCGCAGTTTGTAAACTTTATATAAACATATTGTTGTTAATAAAATAATTGTTATTTTATAAATATATACTAAATCCAATAAACTAAGATCCTAGGTTATTTTATATAATTTAAACAAGTATGTAGAGACATACAAGTGGATCTTGTTTAAATAATAACCTAAACGGTCTGTAGTAGATGGATAAGGCTGGGTACCTTATCCTGGTGACACTACGGATATGACCCACTTTGTAGGTGTTACAAGTGTTATAAAGTGCTACAAATGACCTGATCTTGATCATTTATGTAGAGACATGTGAGAAGGGTATCCTACACATAGAGTTTGTATAAGATCGGACCACGAAATGGTTAGTCTCTTTATATGACACCGTTAATAATAGAGACTTACATTTCACTAGGATGACCATAGGTGACATGACCTGAATCCTGAGTGAGTTGTGAACTCCTACTAATGAAGAAAGTCCTTTGATTTGTATGGGTGAGAATGGCCAGATTGCCAACTCAATAAGCCTACCATTTTGAGGATTCGTCTGACTGGGGAGGTGGGAACATAGCTACACGAGCTAGAATTCACTCATTCCTCGATGTGGGAGAAAGTAAATAAATTGCTCCCTTAAGGGCTGATTCTAGGGCTTGTACATAGTGACCACACCCTCTCCTGGCTTGAGAGGGACTTAGTCATAGTTGGATTCTATGACTTATTATTCATTAGAGGGATCAGTGGTACTTAAGAAGTTAGACGTAACTACAAGGGTAAAACGATAATTTTGGCCCAACTGTATTTACGAGCAATTTGTGAAGGGTCATTGCACCTTTGATTGGTTATATCCAATGGACACAAAAATTTATCTGTAGTGCAAAGAGTGCAGCTGCAGTCTTTAATGGGATGACCAACAGTTAACGTATGTTGAGTAATTTAATTAAAGAGTTTAATTAATTATCATTCTCATTGGAGCTTCAATCTACAGTTCCATAAGGACCCCTCTGTAGCTGGATTTAACTGAGAATTATTTTTGGATTAATTTGAAGTGTTCAAATTAGTTATAGGAATTAATTATATATGATATAATAATTAAATTAATTATACATATGATATAATTAATATAATGTATTTGATGCATTATAATATAAGGTAATATGAGAGGAATTTGAATATGATTCAAATACTAATTATATGAATAAGATTCATGTAATTAAATTTAATATAAATATGATTTATATTAAATACCATAAATAAGTTGAGAGGAATTAAATATTTGGATATGATCTAAATATCAATTATATAAATGAGATTCATATAAGTGAATTTACTATAAATGTGATTTATATTAAATGTCATGTATAATTAAGAGAAAATACATCTATAGGTTAAATTATATTTGATATAACATGTAACTATAGATTATGTATTATATGAGATATAACATATAGTTTATATGCATATAATAAGGTTGTTATTATATATATAATTATTATTAATTTTATTTTATAAACTAATATTAATTAATTAAAGGGAGGGAGTTACAACTCCCTCCTCTAATTTCTCAAATACGTGATGAGAGGGGTCAGAGAAAGAAATGATGCTCAATTCATCTTCCTCCATGAAACACTGAGAGAATAGTTCTCTCTATAAAAAAAAAAATAAAATAAAAAAACGAAAAGAGAAGAAAAGTTCTCTTCCTCCTTCTCCTCCTCTCCATCTCCTTCCCTCTTCCAAAACCATAAGGTAGAGCCCACACCTTTTGCCATTCTCATTCCCTAAGGAGAATACATGAAGTTCCGTTTGGTGGTGTCCATTTTGGAGAAAAAGATCCGTTCGTGGCTTGTTCGAGGGATTCTTGAAGAATAGTCTTCAAAGGTAAGAGTTTCTAAAACCCTAAGTTTTCCTTTATTAATGTATGCTATAATTTATGTAAATACATATCTTATTCTTGATTTACTGTAAAGCTTACATTCAATGAGAAATGGATTTGAGATGATCTTGCTTCCGTTCAAGGTTCTCTTTTCATAGAGTTCCTTCATAAGGGAAGGTAGAAGAAGATAAAGGTATCAAAGAACCGGTTTGAAAAGGGAGAGTTGGAGGTGCCAGTTCAGAGGGATGGGCCGAGACTGAATGAGTAGGTAAAGGTGTGTGCGGGTCAGGCTTGGAGAGTGGGTTGGGACTTGGACTTGGTCTATTAGGAACAATGGGAAATGGGCTTGGGCTTTGATCAATGAGTGAGGCATTAGAAGAATGAGAAGTTAAAATTTTGGGTTGGGTGGGTAGTGGGTCTAGTAGAGTCAGAAAAAGGCCCAAACCAGGAAGTTATCGGAACATGGGCTAAGGATGAAGTGACTGATAAATCAGATCTGCCAAAGCTGAGTTTAAATGGAAATTTGGCTTCATTAAACACATGTCGTGTGATGAAAATCTGTCCATTATTGTTAAGACATCGATGCCCTTTGTGCAAAGGAGATGGCACGAGATATATGCACTTTTGAGTGTGGAATTCAAATTTGTGCCTTTGATATGGCATGAAGTTCGGGTAGCACGCACACCCAAATATTCAAAGAGATGAGACATCCATGGACTGGCGAAGCAACATTTGCATTGGTGACTTCCCCTGTAACAAAGAAGTCGATAAGCCATTAATTAAGGAAGTGGTTGTTTGAAAGACATACCACCAAAATTTCAGAAGCATGGCAACTTGTGCAAGTAGAGTAAGTCCAGTCTCGACAACATGGCAATGCTTCTGTTTGGCCCGACCATTCTGTGCTGAAGTATAGGGACATAACACTCGCTTTTGGACACCAAGAAGATTACATACATTGACAACTGGTTTATATTCACCCCTCCCATCTAATTGCAATATTTTAATAGAAGTGTTGAAATGACCATAGAACAACACATTTTAAATTCATGAAGGGTGTCATTCTTTTGCCGGAGGGGATACAACCAAGTAAAACGACTATAATCATCTACCAAAATTATATAGTAGCGATATCCATCAGCTGAAAGCATTGGGGTAGTAGGACCCCATACATCTGTATGAACCAAATCAAAGGGATGAGATGCATGAGAGGTGGAGTTTGGGAAGGGAAGGGCATGAGATTTTCCAATTTGGCACGTTTCACAAAATAAAAGACTATCATTAGAAGCAAACTTCATATTATAAGATTTAATAACTCTGTTTAATGTTTGTGAAGAGGGATGATCAAGTCTCTTGTGCAAAATGGACTTGGTCACAACCATATTAGCCTGACAAGTACTATGAAGCTCATCAACAAGTAAACAAAATGAAAAATTAGAGGATGCAACTTTCGAATCATCAGACTTTGCTGCAGCAAGGGTCTGGAATTTATTTACATATTGCTCATGAGCGGCTAGCTGATACAATGCATCCTTAAGCGTGCCCTTCACCAATTCCGCCCCGAAATTTTGTCCTTAACCACAAAAGAGTCAGAGTGAAATTCAACAATAATATTATTATCCTTAGCGAGCTGTGAGATGCTGATTATGTTTTTAGCAATGGGGGGCACACACAAAACCTTATTCAATTTAATAGACCCAGAAGGGATAAGTTGGGATGAACCATTAGCAACAATAACCTGATCGTTACCTGTGTATTCTATCTTCTGATTGAGGTAATTGGGGTTGGCTGTCACATGGTTGGAGGCTCCGTTATCAGCGTACCAAGAGGGGTCAATCACTGTTTAAGGGGTAGCTAACACAGAATTGGCCATGAAAGGATTCTGAGGCATACAAAAGTTCTTATTGTCGTTAAACCCAGGTGTCGTATTAGCAGTTTCACGAAGAGAGTCTGATTGAGGTTATTAAAAACTTTGAGATAACGCATATAACAAACATCGACTGTATGTCCCATCTTGGTGCAGACCTGACGAACAGATTGATTTGAGTAAGTCCATCCGTTCTTCATGATAGTTAGGTATTCCTCCATTTTGAGGGACCCTTTCCTTGTCTACTGAAACAAGTGTTTTAAATAATCAATTTCAGCTTTTGATTGTACTCCAGAAAATTGTTGAACCGCATCCCATAGGTCCTTTGAGGATTGATAACCCATTACTTGAGTCACTATTTCAGGCGACATTGAATTATAAAGCTAGCATCCCATAGGTCTTTTGTTGAACCGCATCCCATAGGTCTTTTGAAGTTGGTGCGATCCATCTTGATGGATGTGACTTGGTTGAGCAATTGATTCAGAGGTGGACCAAATAAATTTCCATTGCCAGTGTTTGCAAAAATCGGCAACGGAGAAGCCATTGATAGTAGCTCTGATACCAGATTGAACTTTGTAATAAACAGGAAAAAGAAAAAGAGAGGAAGCAGAAAGGTGAAAGTATTTTCCTAGAGATATTCCTTCTTTGTATTACTTTTCTCAATAATGAATGAATGCCTCAGTGGTGTTGTATACAATTACAAAGGGAATAAAAAATGGTTACAAAGAGGTACGTGTAATAATATAATTAGTCTAACTAAAACAGAATTTTGGGGTGCAGGGTTATGGAATTATCCTCCACGTCACCATACACGATAGGTCAGTGAGGGCTGACTTGGGAGTTGACCGTCTAGTCATCAAGCTTAACAATGCATTTTTAAGTGTTTAAGTTAAAAAATAAGTCAATTTGAAAAAAATTGAAATGTTTGATAACTGATTAAAATAGTTTTTGAAATGTATTTTCAACCATTTTTGTCAAAATATTTAAATAAAACTGAGTATTTTGAAAAACAATTTTTTTTCCTCCAATCAATCCAAACGGACATTTAGTCTCTTAGTCTTTTAATCTATGAGCTGAAACTTTTCTCAGTCACTTCCTCTACTATAATTTTATGGCATTTATTTATTTTATGGAGATTATGTTGAACGATTTAACATAATTTTTTTTGCAATGGAATGTTATTAGTGTGAAATTACAAGAAATGGGAAAAATCTAGTGCTCGAAGTGAGGAAAGACAATACAAAACCTGCAAAACCGAAAAACCCATAATAGGATTTGAAGAAAATCTTAAGAAATCAAAGAAAAATGTAATGAGCAAAATGGATGGTAGAAGAAGAAAGTGATTTAAGGTTGTTTTGGAATATTTTTAATATTCTAAACCACTTTATTTTTCTATTAATAGATTTATTTTTTAAAAATTAAAAATATAAATTGTTTGCCAAGTAATCGAATGATTTTGCTAAGTTGATAAATGAAGTAACTTGCCACCTCATCTACATCATCACTTAAAGGTCCAACCAACATTTTGTTATTTTGACACTACAATAAAAACCATCAACGTTTGCCGTTTTAAATACTTGACATTTTTATGAAAAAATGTCAAGTAATAGGTGATTTTAAAGAAAAAAAGGTCAAAAATTATTTTAAGAAAGTGGAGATTTTCGGAGAATATTGTACTTGACGTTTTAAAAATGTCAAGTTCAATTAATGGTTTCTTGACCTTTTTAAAACGTCAAAAATATTAGAATATATAGGGCAACGTTGCAACGTTGAAAAGTAGCATTGGAATGCTACAAATTTTGACGAAAAAATGAAAAATGCATGTCTCATGCAAACAGCAGTACAACACTTTCAATAGCGTTGCAACGCTATGGGTTTTGACGAAAAAATGGCACACCTCGCAAACAGCGTTGCAATGCTATAAGACAGATTTAAAAGAAATTTTCCAGTCGAATCGCAAAATTTCTGCAATTCTTCTTGGTTTTTCACTTCGCTTTGATGCATCTTTGTTATTCCATCAATCTTGAAAAGATTCTTCATTGAGGTAAGTAGATTTAGTTTGATTAGGTTTAATTCTTGATTTTCTTGGTTTGAGGCATGGACTTTCAAAGTTAGGGCTTAATCTCTCATGCATATTCTTGAATCTCATAATAAATTCTTCTGTCATATTGTTCTTGATTTGAGGCATGAACTTTCAAAGTTAGGGTTTGATTTTATTCCATCAATCTTGAAGAGATTCTTCATTGAGGTAAGTAGAATTAGTTTAGATTAGGTTTAATTCTTGATTTTCTTGGTTTGAGGCATGAACTTTCAAAGTTAAGGCTTGATTTTCTTGGTTTGAGGCATGAACTTTCAAAGTTAAGGCTTGATTTTCTTGGTTTGAGGCTTGAACTTTTAAAGTTAGGTCTTAATCTCTCATGTATATTCTTGAATTTACATGTGATATTATAACTTTCAAAGTTATTGATATTGTATTATGGTGCATGTGGCAGGACATACTGATTTAGCTGAGAAATTTGATTTGAAGACACTGTGCTATTGGTATGTTGCATTTCTTCCATTTTTCATTATCTCTAGTCATACATTTTGTCTAGAAACAAACATATAAATATGTCTTGATTACCATTTCAAAAGTTGATTATCTTCCTGATTTAAATGCAACTTTGTTGAAGACCTCTCTAAAATTAGAGGGGGTAAGGGAAAAAGGAATAAAAAAGAAGGTAAAATGGAGATTTTTGCTTGCATATTTTTAAATTATTATTTTGATCTTTCTTTCTTTCTTTGATGTCATCTGCACTTTCCCTTTTGTATTGTAGTTGAGTGGCAGTGACTTGCAAGTGTAGTTTTTTTTTTAATATAGAAATAAATTTATTCCTATACCAAAAGTCATTCTTTTTGTGGTAACTTTTTACATAGTTACATTTATGTTGGATATATTTGTTTGAAGCTCTGTGCCTACAAGATTTGTAGGATATTTTACATTGATCTTGATGTGTTGACCAAAGCTGGGGATATTTGTTTGGAACTTTGTGTTTGTATCATTTGTAGGATATTTTATACGAAGTGGTTCTTTATTGGCGTCAAGGTGCTGCTATGAGAAGAGTTCTAGCTTTGTAAAAAGTAATTTGTGGATGTTTGAGCCGTTTGGCTTTATTTTATTGTGTCTAGTTGCTTTTCCTTCAAGAGGTATGATCTAAAATTATTATGCAGCTCTCTTGTCTTGAGTTATATACATTCGACAAGTTTCATAGTTAGGTATCATAATACAATGTCAACGTAGTTTTGGATTGGTACATGTGATAGTTGTTATGTTGGTAGATGGATAGTTTTGATAGAAGTTTTGGAAATGTATTTTTTAAGACTATTCATATTTGGTTGACTGTGAGAATTATGTTCCTTATATTGTTTTGGAAGTACCCATATGGGTCTGTCCATATTCTTCTAATTAACTTACAAAATCCTTCATGGAGTTGTAAAGTTTTATAGGACTTTGTAGGTTGTGGTGCTTAAGTTTAATAATTTTCAGTTGTTTCAATCTATATGTTGTAGTTTTGGTATATTATTTCATTGATGTAGGTGCTCAAAGCGATGAGTTCAAGGTGGGCTACGTTATTCTTGTGGAGGTAGGAGCATAGTGAGCGAGATTTGACTAGGATTACATCATACGAGATTGATAGGTGCAATTTTTTTTAATTGTTCTTAGAAGGGTTGTATTTATATGAGGATTGATAGTTGTTATACTTTTAAAAGTATTCATATGGGGTTGACTATAATGTTGGAATTGTTCATATGGGGTTTTCCATATTCTTTTAACTTAGAAATACTTTATGAGGTTGTAATATTGACAATGTTAAAGAAGTGAAGTTTTTATAAAGAGATATTGGTGGAAATTTGGTTGATACATAACATTAAAAAAGCGTGTATTGTTTATTTGATTGGCGAACATATATCATATATATATCAAATGTGGTTATTAGATCAAAATATATGAGCAATTATAGGTAAAAATGTCAACATTACACATTTTTCTAAAAAAATCACAAGCAAATTTCTTGACCTTTTTTTTCCTCGTCAAGATTATAGATATTCTTTACATGTTTAACAGGTCAAGAACTCCCATATTCTTGACATTTCTTACATGTCAAGTAGGATATTTCTTGACGTTTTTTCATTATCAAGTTAAAAAATTTATTGACGTTTTTTTCCTTGTCAAGAATGCTCCTATTCTTGACATTTCAAACATATCAAGTATCAATGTTTCTTGACGTTTTTTAAATATCAAGTGTCACTTTTCTTGACGTTTTTAAAACGTTAAAAAAATCAACATTTTTGACATTGACTTCCTTGATGTTTTTTAAAACATAAAAAAAAAGTGATTATTGACATTAAAAAAATGTCAAGAAGTCAACATTCAATTCTAAATCTCGAGGACCAAAAGTGCATATTGCCCTTATTATTAATAAAAAAAACTTGGAGGACCAAAAATGCATTTTGCCCTATTATTTTAAAAAAAAAAATATTGGGTGCTCCATTGGATGCACCTATCTTGGTGCATCCCGTATTGTCCAATAAAATATTGTCATATGACATTTTTATTTTTTTAAAAGATATATTTTTTTCTAATTCTATTTTTATGTGATTAATAAGTGAGGAGTACAAAGGGCTAGGTGCAATCTAAGCTGCACCTAATCATTTTCCTTATTTATATATGCGTGTTGGGCTAGGCAAACGGTAACATAATTTTAAAAAAATGTTTGCACTGTGTTTGCTCTGCACACATAAGCGTTGGGCACATATACAACTTTTATATATATTGTTTTCTTTAATTTTAATCTCAACATTTGATTTAAATTTTACCAACATCTAATGATCTAAATTGAACTTGATTTTCACCTACGCCATCTCTTTTTAAACTCTTCATTTTTCTCCAAAATCAAAACAATAATTTTACTAATTTACAATCCTCCAATTTGTTAAAAGCCACAATTGTTATTCTCTCATCAAGCTCTCAATTTTCTTTTTTTCATTTACTTCTTGAGAGAAATTTATTGTATTGTGAGGATTGATTTGTGAAGTATTTCAAACTTGTAATTCTATTCTTGTGAGATTTTTCTCATATTGTTCTTCATTTTCAAATTCATTGTAAGAGTTGCTCTTGATCCCTAAAAGAGTAGTTGTAATGGTATGATCCTCAATCGTGGAAAGAATCGGATTTGTTCTTGCGCCTGGAAAAAGAACATTATAGCGGTTTGACTCTAATTCGTAGAAAGAGTCAAGATTGTAGTGAGATACCCAAGTGGAGCTTGAGAAGTAGATGTAGGCCGGTTGTGTCAAACCAATATAAATTTTCAGTGTCAATTTCTCTATTCATCTCTTATTTAATTTTGCAATTAATTTGTTATTATATTTCATTGCATAAAATTGATTTCTTTAATTTGTTCTTCAATTTATTTATGTCAATTCATTAATAATTTTGAAGTGAATGTGCATGTATGAAACTATTGTTTAAATTAATTATTTTTTCAAAAAGTATATTAATTAGCTTAATTGGGCCGTCTAATAAAAAGTTTTCATTATATTAGTTAAACCTATTCATCCCTTAAGGTTGCCATATCGATCCTACAATTGGTATCAAAGCAAGGAGCCCTTCTACGTAAATTATTTTTTAAATATTATTTTGAAATATAAAGTATATTATTAATATTTTGATTTTTTTTTAAAAAAAAAACTCAAGTGCTAGAGCTATGACAACTTTAGAAGATCATTCAATTGATAGACCCTCATTATTTGATGGAAATAGAAATTATAATGTCTGGAGAAATAAAATGAAAACCTTTATGCTTACTATGGATTTTAACATTTTGTATGTTTGTGAGCATGATTTATCTAAATTGGAATTAAATAATAAGTTGCTCACTTTTAATGCCAAAACTATGAATATCATAGTTTATATTTTGATTATGCATATGATATTTGGAACTTTCTTGACAATATGTATAATATAGAAAATTCTTCTTGTATTACTAATGACTTATTTGATATGAGGAGAATTACAAATTCTCAAAATCAAGAAAAATTTTATGATGGGATACAAAATGTGATGGATCATCTTTATGCTTGATGGTTCATTCTGATAAAGGTTCCACTGATAAAAATGTAGAAAATGAGGTAAATCACAAATCCCTTACTTATGATGAACTATATGATACATTTGAAAGCATGTAATGTGATTTTGAAAATGTTAGCGCAAGATATATGAAGTTATCAAAGAAGTTTAAGCCATTATCTATTGAAATAAGTTTTTGCTAGATGAAAATGTATGTTTGAAAGATAGAGCAACTAATATTTTACATCATGATAAATTTTGTGATGATGAGAAATGTGCTTGATAGAATTAAGTTTCTTGAAGTTGAGAATGATGAATTTAGATCTTTATCATGTAATTTAAAACTTGAGGCAAATGACTTAAGAGATAAAAATAAGAAAATTGAATCTCTCTCCTTGGAACTGAAAGATGAAACTGCTCTAGTTTGAAAGATAATTCTTATTTTAGAAAATAGCAATACATCTTTAGAAAAAGATAATTTTTTTTTTTTGTTGATAAAATTACGTTTCTTGAATGTGAAAACCATGAGAAAAATGGTTTTTTGCATATGCTTAAAGAACAAGAATTGCTTACTATTAAAGAGCTTGAACTTGCAAAAGTCTCTCTTAAGAAATTGACTATACATATATACCAAATTTAAAACTAGATAAGATTACTGACATAGGTACACTTTGTGTGTCTAAAGATGCTTTGCCTAATATATCTTATGTTCTTGAAGCTAAATTTGTGTCAAAGCAGAAAAAAGTTAAAACATATTCATGAAAATTCATAATGAATCCATAGTTGTAAATTTGTGCCTAGACATATATATACCAGAGATGTGCACCAAAAATAAAAATTTATGCCGAAACATGATCATCCAAAATCTAAATGTATGCATAATGCTAAATTTTTGCCTAACCATAGAAATGTTAGAGATATACATGTGAAATCAAAATTTGTGCCTACATGTCATTTTTGTGGAGTTAAAAGTTATATTAAACCAAATTGTTTTAAATTGAAAAATGCTCTCAGAAAGAAGTTCTTGAATAGAAATAAGGCGAAAAATCAATTTATTAAGAATAAATTCTTGCTTAATGTTACTTGTTATCCATGTGGCAAAGTTGGACATAAATTTGATACTTACTATTTGCCAAAAAATAATGCTAGTAATATTGGAATTAATTTAAAATGGGTTCCAAAATTTTTGCTCACTAACAATGAAGGATCCAAGAAATGGGTACCAAAATCTTTTGTTGAGCTTTATTTGTAGGTGTGATGCAAGAAGCAATTTGTTGCTTGTACTTCAATTGGAGAATTAATTCAAATGGGAACAACTAAAAAGCTTACTTGAATCCAACTAAGAAAATTGTGTATTTGGTAACTCTTATTTTGAATTATTGAGATAACTATTCTTTTGGTATATTTATGAAAATTATATGCTTAACTATTCTTTTGGTATATTTATGAAAAATTATCTTTCTTTTAATGGTTTTGATTGGTTAGAATTTGAGATCTTGAGAATTATATTATTTATTGGATTTAGTGCCATGAGATATCTTTGACTATTTATCTATTTGACATTTATCTATATTACTTTTTATATGACTTTTTGATCAATTAGATATTTGCTCTATCCTTATGCTTTTTTTAATGGAAAATTTTGAGTAAAAGGATATTGAGTTTGGAATATGTTGTTTATCCTTGATAAGAAATTGATAATTGAGCATATTGTTCGGAAAAGTTGTTAAATTCGTTTTCATAGGGGGTATTTATCGAATTGATTTAGGGGGTATTTATCGAATTGATTTACATTCTTATTCCTCGTGAGCATTTTACCAAAATTGGTAAAATTCTTACTTGCATTGCTTCCATGCTTATATTTATTTACTAATGTGGCATTGTTATCATATGGTATTATTACTCTTTCTTCAACGATTGATGTTTGTTTTCTAATATTTGATATTTTGGTATCGTAATGTTTTGAATTTTATTTGAATGGTTTTTTCTCCTTGGTATTTATTTACACATTTTTTAGAAGGAGATTGCTTGTTTTAGGGAGAGTTATACACTTTTTATATAAGAATGAAATTGATTTGCATATTGGCTTATTGATGTGTGTCCCTCTTATCCATATTGTTTATCCTTTTAAGGGGCGTAAGTTTTTTTTTTTTGTCCCTTATTAAGGAAGAGTGTTCAATTGATTTCAAAAGGGAAAAAATTTGCGAAAATGGAAATTAACTTGGGCTTGGTTGATTCTTTGTGACACCTCTTGAGTTTGTAATGTTGTTGCTTATTTTTAGAAGACATGTTGATAGAAGAAGAAATGCAAAACTATATGTTCATATTTTTAAGAAGTATTCATATCTTCATTGTTTATTTTTCTTAATTATCTTTTTTTTTTTTTTTATTGAGTCCAAGAGAGGGAGAGGTAGTAAGAAAAATGAAAGCATGTTGTTATTGCATATATACATTATATTCATGTTAATTGAAATTATGTATATGTATTGATTGTGATTCAAATTCATATTTTATATCACATATCACTTTAGATTTCATTTTTTCCTCTTATTTTTCATCATAAAAATGTTGGGTTGATGCCTTAAATCTCGTAGGATCCTATAGTTTGTAAACCTTGTATGAACAAACTTGTAATTGATTTATAATATATGATATTTTATTCACTTTGTCTATGAAATATGTGATATTTTAGTTGCATTAACCACAAACCAATAAACATCCAAGGTTATCGTTATGACTTAAACATGTATGTGGAGACATACAGGTGGATCATGTTTAAGTGATAACCTAAATGGTCTGTAGTATATGAATAAGGTTGGATACCTTATTCTGGTGACACTATGAATATGACTCGCTTTGTAGATATTACAAATGTTGTAAAGTGTTATAAATGATCTGATCCTGATCATTCATGTATTAGACATGCAAGCTGTGAGTGTTACATTGCTTTTAGTAATTCAATAGATGATTGTATTGATTGATGATAGAATATGATTGCTAGTAGCTGCGTGATTATGCCATTGATTGCACTTAAGTTCAGTGTGAGTGCCAACATGTGATTGATTTCCCAAAATGATGATTTTCAAAATGATTTTCATCTTTAAAAGAACCACTCACTGGGCTTAGTAGCTCACACTTTTCAAAATGTTTTCTTAAACCCCATAGGTAGTGGAAGATGAGGAGTTCCAGAGTGCTGCTAAGGTCAAGGTCTGCTACGTGCCCTAATTACACTTCCAGAGGGTTTTTACAGTTGTCGTTGAAAACTTTGTTGTTAAGTCCTTAAGTTGTATAAACGTTATATCACTGTCGTAATAAAAGATGGGCCTACTTAATCTGTTATAGTTTATCTCCTTGACTCAATCATTCCGCTGTGTATAAGTTATAGTATGGTATCAGAGTTATTTCACAAGAATCATTAGGCAGTAAGTGTCAGCTCAAGGGTTGATAACTGCTACATTCGCATCCCTCTCCCAGGCTGAGAAGGTGGTCTGGGGGCGGGGTGCGACACGAGCGAGGATATTCTATACAAAGAAGTTTGTATAAGACCAGACCACGAAATGTTTAGTCTCATTATATAACGTTGTTCATAATAGAAACTTTCATTTCACTAGGATGACCATAGGTAACATGACCTTAATCTTGAGTGAGTTGTGAACTTCTGCTTGCGAGGGCGGTTCTTTGATTTGTATGGACGAGAGTGGCCAGATCGCCGACTCAACAAGCCTACCATTTTGGGGATTCGTCTGATTGGGGAGCTAGAAACTTAACTACACAAGATGAAATTCACTCCTTTCCTGAAGCAAAGGTAAGTAGATAAATTGCTCCCTTAAAGGCTGATTCCGGGTCTTGAACAATGTGGCGCCACACCCTCTTCTGGCCCGAGAGGGGTTTAGTCATAGTGGGACTATGATATATTGTTCATTAGAAGGATCAGTGTTACTTAAGGAGTTTGATGTAATTACCGGCGCAAAACGGTAATTTGGCTCAATTGTACTTACGAGCAATTTGTGAAGAGTCATTATACTGTTGATTGATTATATCCAATGGACATAGAAATATATCTGTAGAGCGAAGAGTGCAGTTGTCGGTTTTTTATGGAGTGCCCAGCAGTTAACGAGTTTAATTGATTATTCATGTACCGTTGAAGCTTCAAGCTACAGGTCCATAAGGTCTCCTCGGTAGCTCAAAAAGATTTAGTTAAGAATCAGTTTTTGGGTTAATTTGAATTGTTCAAATTAATTAGAGGGAATTTAATTATATAATTGATTTAATTATATATGATATACTTGACATAATGTATTTGATACATAATTGTTTAATTGGAGGACATTCAAATATATTTTCTATGAATGAGATTCATTGTTGCTAAATTTAATATAAATAGAGAAAAAGAACTATAGTTTATATTGTATATGATGCAACATTAAAACTATAAATTATAAATATAATATGATAAGTTGATTATCATATTTATTTATATTATTAATTATTTTGGATAATTAATACTTTTTTCTCTCTAACCACCTTAGTGGGAAGTTAAGTGGTTTTTATAGAAAAAGGAATAAAAAGAAAAACAGTTTTCTTCTTCTTCCCAAGTCTTCTACATGAACGCATTGGAATCTATACGATAGATTGAGAGAGCATATACGATAGGCTCATTGACTACATGATTGAGTGATCTTGCTATACGATAATCGTCTTCTTCCTCAATCGTTTTGCTCCTTCAAATTCCAAACTCCCCCCAACCAAAATAGTCAAACCCACCACTCCTAGGTTCTCACCTTGAGAATACTAAAAAAACCAAGTGGTAGTGTCTTCCTCTTTTGGTTTGAAATTTCTTGATGTTGAGTGGTTCGTGATTGTTCGAAGTTTTCGTGACTATTTGAGGGTTGTACAAGAAGAAGAGTTATTCAAAGGTATAATCACTTGAACCCTGTTTGTAATTCAAAAGCATGATGTAATTTTTTTTAAGATGCATAATCTATATGTTTTAATGTAAATATTTGTTTTCAATTGAAATGGGATTTAGACGATTCGCTTCCGCTCATAGGTTCTCTATAAAATGAGTTCCTTAATCTCAAAATAATTAATTTTAATTAATTAATCAATTAATGTTTTGATGATAATAAATCTACTTTTATTTATTAACAATTTTAATGTTTCAAAGTATCTATTGTGTAGAGCTCAGAATAACAATTACAATGCAATTTGAATCACTCAAAATGAAGCTCAGATGAAGAAGATATGACCGAAATAAACTTAATGAAAAAATTTTGAGTCGATGAAGTGGCGGCCAAATTAATCAAATCAGGCTTAATTAAGAGGGTGATATGAATGAATTTTTTTAAAAAAATGAATTTAATACATATATATATTAGAATTTGTTTTGGTAGTTGAAAATAACAATAACAATAAGAACAACAATAATAATAATAATTGTTTATATATGTGTCAGGCTGGGCTAACGGTAACATAATTTAGAGAAAAAAAAAGTCTGCACTTCTGCTCTGCGCACACATTTATAGTTTTTATATACATTATTTTCTTTAATTCTAATCTCAAACTTTGATTTAAATTTTATTAACATCCAAGGGCTCAAATTGAATTTGGTTTTCACATATCCCATCTCTTTTTAAACTTCTCATATTCTCCAAAATCAAAACAACAATTTTACTAATCAACAATCCTCCAATATACTAAAAACTACCATTGTTATTCTCTCTCCAAGCTTTCAATTTTCTTTTTTTTTTTTTTCCATCTACTTCTTGAGAAAGATTCATTGCATTGTGAAGATTGATTTGTTGAGTGTTTCATGTTAGACATATTTAAATAATAATATGTTTAATTAAAGTATGGGCTATGTATGTGAATTAATAATTTATCACATTGGTTATTTTATTAGATTGGGTCCTATTATGTGATCTAATTAATTAAGGTCTTAGATTCCTAATTGAGTACCGACTTAATGGGTAGAAGCTTAATTAGGGTTTAATGGAAATCCTAATTAAACTAGTATATAAAGAGATCTTAGGCTATGGTCCTCGATATATACCAAAACAATATAAGCACTCAGTCTTTCTTGAATCCTATGTAGAAAAAGATCCCACTAAGGGCATTCAGAGTTTTGGTTGAGGAAGACCATAGTCATCCATCATCATCTTGAAGTTATCATCAATTTTGCAATGGAATCCGGTATGTTACTCTTGACAATTTGACATGAATGATCCTAGGGTTTATCTATTCAATATAGATATAAAGAATTGTGTTAACAAGTGGTATCAGAGCATGAATTTCATGTTGGATTGTTAGTTTATGCATTTTCCATTGGTATTGTTGATTAAATTTTGGTTTTGGTAAAAAAATTTAAAGAATTAGAAAAAAAAATGGTCGGCTTACTATAGCAGCGTTGTAAACTCATCTACGGTAGGATGGAAATCTCGGCGGTCATTTTTTTTTCTTTTGCAATATGTGTTCTTGCAACCCGTATTCTTGTCTGTGGTATTTGGCATACCTATCACCGATTACGAATGATGTGCTAGTGGTGGATTAGAGTGAATTTTTTTTGGTTGGTTATTTTGATTGAACGTGGTTTCCTAAAGTTTTTTTTTTTTTTTTTTTAAAGAAAAAAACCTTAGTTCTATTATTGTCAAAATTAAGGACCGATCGAAGTCCACCAATGTGATGAAATCCACTAGAAAAAAATTAAAGACCGATTGAAAGAGTTATGCCTTTAGTTACTGCAAGTTTTACCCATCAAGACTTTCGGTTAATGACTGACTGGAGTTGTCGTTGGGCGAAGGTATCGGTCAATTACCGATTAAAGTCTTGCCGGTGGTTCTTGGTTTTAATTATCAGTTTTTTACTTTAATTCTTAATGGATGACTTTATGAGTTCGATTTTAAATTTGATTAATAATGGAAAAGTTAATGTTGTCACTGTTTTTTTTTTTTTTTTTTTTAACTGAAAAGTTATGTTAATACTTAATTGATGAATATGAGTTTAAAAAAAAAACTGATTGAATTTAGTGAATTTATTTTTTAATAGTTTGATAATATTGAATTTGTCAACTATTTGGATTTGATAAGTTTGTGAATTAAAATCTACAATTTGATTGGTGATATTCACATGTTTATGTTACTTTAATTGTATTATGTGTATGCAATTATTAAGTGAATTTTGTAAAAGACTATTTGGTGTTCTTCCTCTTTTATTTTTTTGTATAATAATATTATTATATTATTGTATCTTATATTTTAGATTGAATTGGTAAAAAATAATATGTTACCAAAGTAGCCTCTATTATTTTGATCGTTTTAATTATGAAATATAAGATGTGAAAATTCATGAATTTATGCGGATAATTATCGGCCCAAAGGAAGATAATTATTTGGCCAAATTGGGGGTATGCATGTAGTAATAAGTATGTGGCAATTATAAGGATTGCTCATGTGAAAAATAGTCGGTCCAAAGAAAGGCTATTTTTTGATAGAGTTAATTGTCAGTACTTTGATTACTACGTTGAGAATAACATTTACAGTTGGTATTTTTTACCCAAAGGCTGGACATCAATGTTGTGCTAGATATCTTGTTAAAAGGGCCCACCACATATGTGAAATTATTTTGTTATGTTTTAATTGTGAGTATATGTTTTGTTGTTTATTGTTTTAGTTGGTCTTACTCAAATATCTGGAAATCTAAGTTCAATCCGAAAGAAAGCCTAGAGATACTTCTTGGGTGTATGGATTTGGACCTTGCATTAAGGATTGATAAACCTACTTCTACTGAGGAACAACCAAATACTTCTAATATAGAGAAGTGGGAACGGTCAAATCGCATGTGTCTGATATCATTAGCCACTCCATTCCGGAGTCTTTTCGGGGCTCTATCACGGGAAGTGAAAATGCCAATAAGTTCCTTGCTCAAATTGAGAAATATTTTGCTCAAAATAAGAAAGGGGAAGCAAGTAGTCTTTTGACTTCTTTAACTTCTATGAGGTATAAGGGCAATGGAAACATAAGGGAGTACATTATGGAAATGTCCAATCTCGCAGGTAAATTAAAGGCACTTGATATCAACAAAAATGAAAATTTACTCGTGCATCTGATACTTATATCCTTAATAGGGTACACTATGTCGGGCAAACCCAGCATGAATGATGTAGCAAAAATGCGAAATAGAACACTTAAAGATATGGTAAGAAGTATGATTAGTCATTCTTCTCTACCAGAATCCCTTTGGGGTGAGGCACTAAAGACTGCAACATATATCCTTAATAGAGTACCTAGTAAAGCAATAGCCAAAACCCCTTATGAGTTGTGGATAGGAAAGAAGCCTAGTATTAGGCATCTTCACATATGGGATTGTCTAGTTGAGGCTAGGCCTTATCGACCTAATGAAAGAAAATTAGACTCAAGAACTATTAACTGCTATTTTGTTGGGTATTTTGAGCACTCTCGGGATTTCAAGTTTTATGATCCCACTTCTAGATCATTGTTTGAGACAGGAAATGCTAAATTTCTTGAGGATGTTGAATTTGGGGGGAAGATAACATAAGAAAAGTTGTCTTTGAAGAGAAATTGGTTTATTTTCTTCATGTGATTATAAATGATATTCAGGCTCCAATTCCTGACTTCATTATTGAACCAATTATAGAACAAAACAACATTGAAGTCCCCGTTGTTGAACCTGAAGTTCAAACTCAACAACCTCAAGAAGTGCCACTAAGAAGATCCACTAGAGAGAGAAGAAGTGAAATTCCAGATGATTATATTGTGTTTCTTCAAGAACATCAGGATGATGTGGGTGTAATGGAAGATGATCCAATCAACTTCCAACAAGTTTTACAAAGTTCTAACTCTCAAAAGTGGATAAGTGCTATAGAAGAGGAAATAAACTCCATGAAAGACAATGACGTTTGGGAACTTGTCGAACTGCCATCAGGAGTGAAACCCATAGGTTGTAAATGGATATTTAAAACAAAAGGGATTCACATGACAATATTGAAAGATATAAGACTCGTCTTGTTGCAAAGGGTTTTACTCAAAAGGAAGGCATTGATTACAAAAAAACTTTCTCTTCGGTTTCATCGAAAGACTTTTTTAGGGTAATTATGGGACTGGTAGCTCACTTTGATTTAGAGCTACACCAGATGGATGTAAAAACTACGTTTCTCAATGGGAACATTGATGAGACGATTTATATGGTGCAACCAAAAAACTTTGTTTCTGATAATTCAAAGTCTATGGTGTGCAAATTGAAGAAATTCATCTACGGTCTCAAGCAAGCCTCTCGTCAATAGTATCACAAATTTCATGAAGTGATAACCTTATTTGATTTTTAGGTGAACATTGTGAAAGATTGTGTATATCACAAGTTCAGTGGGAGTAAATCAATCTTTTTAGTGTTATATGTTGATGACATACTCATAGCTAGTAATGATGTAGGTTTATTGCATGACACTAAGAGATTTCTCAAAAGAAAATTTGAGATGAAGGATCTTGGTAATGCTTCTTTTATATCAGGAATTGAAATACTGCGAGATCGTTCTCAAGGTAATTTGAGATTGTCATAAAAGAACTACATTGAAAAGATCTTGAGTAGATTTGGCATGAAAGATTGTGCGCCGGGAGATACCCTGATCGTTAAAGGTGATAAATTTCATTTAAGTCAATGCCCCAAGACCACACTCGAGACTAAAGAGATGCAGAAAGTTCTCTATGCATCGGCCATTGGAAGTCTAATGTATGCTCAAGTATGTATGCGTCCAGATATTGCGTTCATAGTTGGAGTGTTTGCCATATATTTGAGTAACTCGGGGATGAATCATTGGAAATCAGTTAAACGGGTTATGAGATATTTACAGAGAACAAAAGATTATATGCTCACTTATCGAAAATCAGAAGTTTTGGAGATCATTGGGTATTTTGATTCTGATTATGCTGGATGTCAAGACACTTTTCGATCCACTTCAAGCTATATCTTCATGTTGGCTGGAGGAGTTGTATCCTGGAAAAGTGTTAAACAAACATTTATGGCTTCTTCTACCATGGCTGCGGAGTTTATAGCATGTTATGAGGCATCCAATCATGGAATATGGTTGCGAAATTTTGTCACTGGGCTGTGGATAGTGGTTAGCATAGAAAGACCACTAAAATTATTTTGCGACAATAAGTCGGCTGTGATGTATTCCAACAATAATAGAAGCAATACGAAGTCAAATTTCAACAAAACACATAGGAATAAACTCTATGGTGGCAGATCCATTGACTAAAGGTTTACCACCTAAAGTTTTTCATGAGTTGTTGCTCACATGGGTGTTAGTCACTTTTCTGATTTCATGGTTTAGTGGGAGTTTGTTATTGAGGATGTTCTTTGACCTTATTTTTTTTTTTTATTTTCTATATAGAATAAAGTTGATGGTTTATGTTTTATTATTTGAACTTGTTTATCATGCATGCAGTTTAGCATAAAGTTTTTTAGAATGATCTCATTAAGAAATTTGGACCAGTTGGAAATAGGCATGATCTAGATCACTTTGCATGTAGTTTCCATACTATCCATCCATACTTGATCTATGTCATTGAATGTATTGGAATTGGTGATCAAGGAAGGTTTAATTACAAGGGTAGTGACGAAAGCTACCTTGATTCCGTGCTAATACAGGAGATGAACCAGATTGAATTAAAGGGAAATTCTATTATTGAAATAACCTGTTTATGCGCGCTTAAGGTTTATGTGATTTAATTATATTAGGTACATAGACATAGCCCAAATGGGAGATTGTTAGACATATTTAAATAATAATATGTTTAATTAAAGTATGGGCTATGTATGTGGATTAATAATTTATCACATTGGGTTATTTTATTAGATTGGACCCTATTATGTAATCTAATTAATTAAGGCCCTAAATTTATGGATGGTAGAAGACCATTCTTAGTTAATTAGGGTTTAATGGGAACCCTAATTGAACTAGTATATAAAGAGATCTTAGGCTATATCCTCGATATATACCAAAACAATATAAGCACTCAGCCTTTCTTGAATCCCATCTAGAAAGAGATCCCACTAAGGGCATTCGGAGTTTTGGTTGAGGAAGACCATAGTCATCCATCATCATCTTGAAGCTATCATCAATTTTGCAATGGAATCCGGTATGTTATTCTTGACAATTTGACATGAATGATCCTAGAGTTTATCTATTCAATATAGATATAAAGAATTATGCTAAATTTCAAACTTTTGAGTTTATCCGTGGACACAAAAATATATCTGCAGTGAGAATAATGCAACTGTGGGTCTTTAGTAAAGTGTATCCACCGTTAATGAATATTGATTAATTTGGTTAATGAGTTTAGCCAATTAATCTTATATCATTGGAGCTTCTGATTTGTAGATCCACCAGGTTCCCTTGTTAGCTTATATTAATGAGAAATGATTTGAATTGTTCGAATCAATTGAGGAAATTGTATATTAATATGATTAGTATATAATTAATTATACATCTGATCTATAATTCAAATTATATTAGAGAGAAATATTTGAATGAGATTCAAATATTTAATTCATGTGAATTAGATTCATTAAGATTTAATTAATTATATTGTTATAAAGTTGGAAGCATATAAACATTAGATATTTATATTTTAATTAATAAACTATATATTAAACTAGATTTAATATATGATTATTTAATTAATGTGCCAATTAATTAAATAAGGGGTTATTTAATTAGTTGACGGTAAAAAGAAAAATACTTGGAGAAGGAGTACCATATAAATTCATCCTATTAGCCCATTTAGGGCAAACATTCATAATTGATTTTGTGAAAATCATACCCTAGCTTCCAAAAGAATTCCTTACATTCTCTCTACAATCTCTCTACCTCTACCTCTTCCAAGGGTTGAAGACCACTCATCCAACTCTTGGAATTTTAGAGAATAACAAAGTTATTTTTGTGTAGTGTCTATGATCATTGAGAAGATGTTTAAGTGAAGAACAAGAAGAATTTCGAGAAGCTTGAGAATCTACAAGGTAAGAATTGTTCATCCTTTTTGTTTCTCCTTTATAATGCATGTTTAGCACAATAATTATCCATTTGGGAAAAATTGAATGCAAGGCGTCCTCACGTTTGTGCTTGGGATTTAATCCTACATATGTATTATTCAAACGGATGTGATGGGGCGGAAGTTTTTTCTGAGAAATTGGAAGATCAGTTTCATGTTTCAAAGAAGAGAGATGGAGGGATGAGATCTCTCTGAATCTTTCAGCATTTCATCTTCTTCCTCCCAATCTCTCTATAAAAAAAAAATTCATGGAGAAAAAGTCTCTTACGTGATCCTTCTCCTTGCTATTCCCTTCACTTTCAAAAAATGATTCCCACAAACCAGTCTTTGCGAAGAGCATGGAAGATTCAGTGGTATAGTGTCCAAAGTTTGTTCGAGGAAGATGTGTTGCATAGCTTTTCGGAAGACTAGGAGAAGATTTGGAGAGTGTCTTCAAAGGTATGAATTTCTTCACCTCTATAAAATATGCTTAGCCTTTTATTTATGCATTACGAATGTTGCTTCTCTCTTATGTGTTTTTGAATTCTAAAACAAAAACAAAAATAAGGTGTTCACATGCTTCTGCATGAGATTCGATCAGTTGAGACGTATAAATAGCCTCATTCAAAGTGCCATTGAGGAAGACATTGTTGAAATCGAGCTGCTAAAGAGTCCACCTATTTGCAACCGCCAAGGATAGAACGAATTGTGGAAGCCTTAATAACGAGACTGAAGGTGTCGAAGAAGTCAATACTTGGTATTTGGTGAAACCCCTTAGCCACAAGGCAAGCATTGTGTCTCTAGCTTGACCCATCGATGTTCTTCTTTAAATAAAAAACGCACTTACACCCAACAACATTGTATTGTGGTGCACTTACACCCAACAACATTGTATTGTGGTGAGTGAGGGATGAGGGACCAAGTATTTAAGGGGTATATAGTAGGAAATTTATCATCCATGGTTGCCTTCCATTGAGGGCAGGTAAGAGCATGAGATAGTTTGGTAGGTTCCATGAGAGATTGATCGAGAATGGTAGATGGAGCCAAAACAACACAAGCCTTTGGGCAAAAAAAATGCCGGCCTTTCCTGTGGTAATCATGGGATGATGGTCAACTTTACTTGTCATTTTTAAAATCACTCGAAAAATGCTTTTATTCCTTCAAAATCAATTATAATACTATGTAAAATGCATTTAAATGTGATATTTAATTGATTTTGAGTGATTGTGTTTCGAAGTAATCTCAAACATGATGAAAATGATCATTTCAAAAACATTCCCAAAATATAAACAATGAGCAATTATTATTATTATTATCACAAAGTACCTAATATCTAATGAAATCACGTGACAATCGAATAAAAATCAAACAATTAACGAAACACAGAGGTTGATTGAAACCCAGGATCGAACAAAAATTGTGCTTGAAGAAATCTTCAGCTAACCAAATCGAAACTAGTAAAAGCAGATTTCAAACCAAAAAAAATGTTAAATAACATGATTTTTAGCCATGTATATTATTTTCAACATATTTCACCATATTTAAAAGTTGATGACATGATGCTAACATATAATCAAAATTTGTTATCCAATGCAATTCCCCTAAAAAATATTCATAAACTTTATACTTTGTATAAAAAATACTCTTAAATTTTCAGAAATTTTTATAATAATTCTTAATTTTTTAAAAAAGTTAAGAAAATCTCTTATAGTTTGTTTTGGATGAAAACCATTAATATTTTGTTTCAAAATTACTCTTATCGTTAGAATGTAGATGAAAATTAAAAAAAAAAAAATCATTAAAATAATATTACTAAACTTTCAAAGGTTGCAGCAATACTCTTAACCTTTTAAAAAAATTTTTAAAAAATGCTCGTACCATTAATATAGTGAAGGGGATGCATTTCCCAGCGAAGTTATTCTATTAGCGGTAGGCACTTCGTCTATCTTATTAAGTCAAAAGTGGGCTTGGAAGCTGTATCTGGACTGGTCTCCTATTATCTCGGAACCAATTTTAAAATAAATTATAAACCAAAACTTAAAGTTAATGCATAAAATTCCCACAAAATCTCACAAAATTCCAAAATTAAAATCCCATATTTAAAACTCATCGAAATGATAAATAATCAAATACATATTTATTAAAATATTTAAAAGTATTTGGCTATTAACACACATACTCAAATATTGTACAAATTTATTAAAATATTTAAGTCTTAAGATCTTCCGGTGATTTCATTATTTTTTTTTTTCTTCTTGTTATAGTCTATGTATCTTAATTGAAAAGGCAATTTTCTTTTTTAATAAATAAAATTCAAACATTTAACAAGAAGGAGAGTGAGAGAATATTGAAGAAAAAAGGTGAGAAAAATAGGAAATATAAAGAAGTATTAGGTTATAGATTGAAGTAGGGTAGAAAAAGGAAATGGAAGAGATATTATAGAGCAAACATAGAATATAAATATCAATTAGATATAAAGTTTCCAAAAACCTATAATTCTAAGAGAATTTTTTAGTCTTATTAAACATGATTATTTCATTTAATAAAAATATTAGGATCTGTTTGATATAGCAAAACAGAAGCACTTGATAACTGTTCTTATTTCTAAAATGCATAATTATAACATTTTATAGCAAAAAGTTTCAAAAGTGTTTGTACTTTTGGAACCTTTGGTTATAAAATGTAAATATTTTTATAATTTACATTTTATAACAAAAAAATATTATGATCTGTTTGAAAAATAGGAAATAAGTATGATTATTTCATTTAATAAAAATATTAGGATCTGTTTGATATAGCAAAACAGAAGCACTTGATAACTATTCTTATTTCTAAAATGCATAATTATATCATTTTATAGCAAAAAGTTTCAAAAGTGCTTGTACTTTTGGAACCTTTTGTTATAAAATGTAAATATTTTTATAATTTTTTATTTATAAGAATTTTTCTTATAAATATTTAAAATTAAATATAACATAAATATTTCAATATTTACTTTTAATACTTATCGCTGTGTAGTATTTCTACGTTTTAAAAATCTAAAATGTCAAAGAAAAAAAAAACGAAAGTATGAAAACTAAAATAGAAGAAATTAAATTACAAAAGAGAAGAAATCCATTTCTTTGAAGATTATTATAATTGCTCAAATAATATTTGAACCTGAAAAAGTATAAAAACTAAAATAGCCTTAAGATATCATAATCGAAATAATATTTTAATGTAAGAAGGTATATTTTAACCAAAGTTATATATAGGTAAAGTCATATAGGTACGATTATGTGTCTAATAGGTCATGACTTCTATTTTTCTTTTTTTTGGAGAACTACTTTTTAGCCTCTAAATTATGAAGAATAGATGTTTCTGATCCATAGGTTTTAAAAACATACCCTTTTAATCCTTAATTTTTTTTAAAATAGATATATTTGATCAATCAATTTTCAAAATATACTTTTTTAGTCCCTAAATTTTTAAGAATAAGTTTAAAATGTTCCTAAAATACTTTTTGTGTTATTTTATATAATTATATGCTATTTCAAAATAAAAAATAAGTTTAAAATAATAAGTTTAAAGAGAAGATGTATTGTTTTTCAAAATTAGTTTTCTAATTTAAAATAATAAAAAAATTATGGCAGAGAGCTTTTAAACCTATTTTGAAAAGCATAGGAACTATACAAAGTTACATTTTGAAAACAACTAAATACATCTATTTTAAAAAATTTGAGCATTAAAAAAGGTACGTTTTGAAACTTACGGACTAAGTATGCATATTCTTTAAATCTCAAGTACTAAAAAGGTAATTTTTCGTTTCTTAAAAAAAACAATTAATCAATTAGATATGAATGCGACTTCCTCAGATGAACTGTTTGTAAGAATGACGATGAGAAAGAAAGTCAATTTTCAAAAGTTGTAGTGCATAAATTTGACTATTTTGAATCCGAAACATATTACACTTACATCTGTTTATTTAGGAGCTGATGAGCAATTAAAGGGTATTTAGTTGAGACCATGTGTAGATATCTTTTTCTCAAAGGTTTTGAAATTATACATAGTTAAAACACAGAACTTTCCTAGCCTTTTTGATGCAATATTTAGCTTAAGTAGATAACTACAGTTTGCGTAGTATGATATGAGCTCCATGTTGAGGCTTCGTTGTTATAAAGGCCGTGGGAGCGTGCGTATATGACGACGAAAGCTCAAATGAGAAGCGTTGTAGAATCATTGATAATGCCAGTTTTACTGCAACCATGGCAAAGTTTTGTCCAATGCATATTCGAGGACCCCAACCAAATGGTACAAAAGCCATTGGATTTTTCGTTGCTTTAGAAACTCCCTCAGAAAATCTTTCTGGTTTAAATTCATCTGCATCTTCTCCCCATAACTTAGGATCACGTTGGATGAGAATAATTGGTAAGCCCAACATCACTCCTGCTGGTAAAGTAAATTTTCCAATTCTTGTTTCTTTTTTAACAAGACGATCAAGCATATTCGTCGGTGGGTACAACCTAAGAACCTCGTTCAAGATCATAGTTATCTGTGTCATTACAAAAGTCACTTATCATGTGTTAGTTAATACATAACTTCTTAGGATACACACAAGTCAAGAAGATGTTGTAACATGATAATTGATAAGCAAAATAACTTAATATCAGTCAACAAGAATATGAATAGTGAGACATAGAGATGGTAACCCAGTTTGGTGCAATAATATCATATACTCTGAGAGTAATATATCCAGCAGAAAGAAACTTTACTATATAGAAATTACAACAAGATACTTATCTATCAAACTCCTTATACAGTAACTCACGTATATTCTATTCCCTCTAAATTTTAGATCCTTTTACTTCCACAATAAAGTTTCTCCCAATGTTTGCTTGAGAGATCCCCTCAAACAGTCGTACTTAATCTTTTGTATGAGATCTCATCTATATCTGTATACTTCAACCTTCCTTAAATGTGAGATCTCCTCACTTTCACTTATCGTGATTGATAATATTCATAAACACGAAGCTTAGTCTAAGTGATCATAGGCAGTACTCTCAACAGCAAGAAGCACAGGATTTACTTATAGTACATGAAAGTATTATAACATACTACTTTTTTATAATCTAGGATATAGACACGATAAGGACACGTTTATTTAAATAGATATATCATTTTTACAATAAAGATATTCAAAGTCAACAAGTTTATGCATTTATATGCTTAAAAATTAGTTTCATGTATTCCACATGGATGCCAAGTTTGTTGTTCATGCATTTAGATGCTTAATGTTAGAGTTTTGTTAATTGGCTTTATATTTCTCTAAGGCTGCTTATGATGGTTTTATAATTATCACAAATGTTGTCTAAGTTGTTGTCACAACAGATTTTATCTCTGGAGTATATTTTCTTTCCTTATCTGGAAAAATTCGGCAGATTTATTTTGACTAATATTTTCCTTGTTCAAGGAGCAACTTATTCTTTTCAACTGAGGATTTTATTTCCTTTCTCAACCACGATTTTTAAAAGGAGAATACTGGTCTTCATTTAGGGTTATTGTGTTTACTTACCGATCAAGGGTGTTTCAATTCTTGGTGGCTAAACCATGCAACATCATGTTTTTTTTTTTTTTTTTTTTTTTTTTATCTTTGCTTATTATATTTCGTTGTGCGATTTCGTTGATTGAAAAGTATAAGACCTTGAAGATAAATCCTGTCTTAGGAGGAGCTTAAGACTTCGTTCTTGAGAATGAGTTCTCCATCTTAGAGAGGACCTAAGATTCATTAGTGAAAGGAGTTCACTGAGAAAAACGGAAGATAATATCGTTGGAGAGTAGTCTCCCACACTGTTGGATACAGAAGGGTTTAACACCAATATTAACATACTTGGGGGAACCTTAAGTTCTCTTGAGAGGGAGTCTCACATCTAGGGGGGCTTAGGTAATATGTGAGTTGGGCTTTTCGTGAGTCACAATAGTAGTTGTTGTATTGCAAATAAGTATTACGTTGTAATTACTTGACTCTTTAATATTAGTGGATTATCTTTCTTGGGCCCTTAGTGTCCCAGACATAAGTGGATTTTACTGATCTAAGTTACCAACTTCTTTGTGTTCTTCCTTGAATTCTTGTTGTCATTATTTTGTTGTTATAGTGCATGTTTGTACTCTATGTTTAACATCTGTGTTTGAGTGACGAACCATCTTATCTCTTTTCCAAGATGCTTAGAAAGAACTAAATGTTCATACTTCTTAGATGTCAAGTTTACCAAATAGCCTTTATCCTTTCAACTTACATAATCCAAAGGCATTAAAGCTTGATTGAGATTAAGGTTAGAAACTTCTCTAGACTATCCATACCACCAAAACTCTCATGTGATTGTTTTATCATAGAAGATGAGCATTTAAATTTCAGACATGAGATAGAAAAATAGATAAAAAGAATGTAAATGCAGGAGAATATCATCACAACTCACAACTTTTAGTCGACTTAAACCATCATGATCTGGTTTCTTGGTACCAAAGATCTCAAAGACCTCAGCTCTTGCATGCTCTTGCCATTCTGAGTATGAACTCAACAATACCATCGTCCAAACTAGTAATGTAGCTATATTTTCTTGGCCAGCAATATAGAAAAGCTTGCATTCAGCAATAACATCTTCTATGCTCATTCCAATGTCTTTATTATTTCCATGTTGTTTAATTTCATTCAAATTGAATTCCATTAGAAGGCTTAATAGATCAGTTTGTATAGCTTCACCTGCCTTCATAGACTTTTCCCTTTCATTTATAGTACCTAAGACCAAAGTTGTTATCTCCTTACTTATCTCTTTCATTTTATTGTTTGACTTTATGGGTAGAAATCTGCACAAAATTAATCATCGATCATGATATGAAATGTTTCATAATAGATGTATGTATTAAAGTTATTAATTACCTCCATCCTGGAATATAAATTCGTAAGGTAGATTGCAGCACCAAATTAGCTAGTTCAGTTTGAAGCTTGAAAATTTTTTCTCCTTTCTCATAATTACTCCCAAATGATGTTCGAGAAATCACATCAGCAGCCATATTTTGTAGAAAAGGCATTACATCTAACTCACAAGATCCTTCTACATAGACCATGTTTTCCCATTTGCTAACCATGTCATTACAACTGTGATAGAATGCTGGTTCCATATCCTATAAGCCAATGTAAAGGTATGTATGATCATTGATTACATTTCAACATATTTTACAACAAAGTTTGATGTAATAATCTTTAAATTATATGTAAATCATTTGATGACATTTTCGTTTCTGGTTTTTTACGAATTAGAAGCAAGAACAAAAAACAAAAATGGTTATCAAATGAGAACAAGAAATATAAATAATCTTCTCTTTTGTTTTTATTATTATTTCTAGTTTCTAGGAAACATGAATGCTATAAAATTGGGGTCATAGTAACTCAAATATTTTGTTCCCCATTTGTGTGCTTACAAGTATACTTATATAGAGTAGGAAATTATTTGAGTTAGAAAAATGAACTTGTAGATCAATTGAAGTTGTTTACTGGGTTGTCATAAAGAAACTAAATAATTAAGTCTCTGTTTGATGGTTAAAATCACTTTTGTCATTTTTAAAATTATTATGAAATATATTTTTAATGTTTCAAAATCAATTTTTTGATGATATAAAAATTACATTTAAAAGCATAAAATTAAATATAAAGTAGAATTTAGAGCTAGAGCAAGTGTGGGAACTCCGAACCTCCCGTTTCCAAAAATAAGTTTCTCATCAGATTCTCCCTCCAAGCCGCGAGATCCTTCAGATGGAACCATTTGGTTCCAAAAGTAGGCTCTCCAAATCCAAAAAGTGACGGAGGCGCACAAAAAAAGAATCAAATGGCAAAAAAACCCTCTCTTTGCTTTCGTTACCAAGGAAGTGATTTAAAATATAAAAAAGTGATTTTAATCATTTCAAAATCACTCTCAAATATACATTTAATTATTATTATTTTTTTTTGTAAAGATAAAAATATTGATTTTTAATATAATAAAGATAAAGAGATTTGAACCACAAACCTCGTGATTATAATATAACATTCCACTTATTTCATTACATTGGATTTCTATTGATCAAGTTATCAATGAGATAAATGGTAGGGAAGGTATCCTTAAATGGGGTGAGGCCTACTAGCTTAGCCCCTAAAATTTATTTATTTCCTACCAGCTATAGTTATGGAATTCTTCTCAGACTTTATAACAAAGTGAATCCTTTATTACTAATTAAATAAACTAGTTGGAACCTAATTTTCCATTTCTTGTGGTTCATGGATTCAGTTTACATAGTTATGTCACTATATATATATATGTTTTATTGATATTTTTTTGTTGTCGTCAATATTCTATGCCGTTGTAGAAATATAAAAAATTGGGTCAGTTAATAACAATGATAACTTATCATCGTACACTTAGCAATAACAACTTATAATTATCGGAAATGTTTTCATATTGTCGTTAAAAAGCTAATTATTACATTTACACAAAGTGCTTGATATGTGATAGAATAACTGAAAATAACTATCATGAAAATTAGTTGTTGACAATAATTTCTAGTTTTGTATTAGTGGATCGAGATCGAGCTTATTATTTGTTTGTGAAAGTTTTCGAGTCTATTGTAACCTACCGACTATAACAATCGGTGATTATAATAATGAATAATTCAGTATCTCAAATACTCCATCAGTGATATGGAAAGAAATTAGATACCTTGAGTTTTTCCAAATGAAATGCAGGATTGATTATCTTTCTATGTTTGACCCATTTTGGTCCTTCATGGAATGCAAGTCCATCTACAAGCAGCCTGACAAGAGGACTCAGAGTTGGCTTTTGGATATCATTGATCAATGAAAACACAGTTTTGAGTTCTTCAGGATCCATGATGTGCACTCTTGGTATAGGACCAAGCCACATAAATGAATTCTTGCCTGCAATACTCCAAAAATAATAATAATGCTTCACAGCAAAATTACATTACACCTAAATAAATTTTAATGTAATCCACGATAATTCATTTAAAGATGTTCGAGAGTTATTTGGAAATGGTTAAAATCACTTTTATCGTTTTTAATTTAACGTTAAAACATGTTTAATTCTTCAAAACTAATTTTTGATGATATTAAAATTACATTAAAAGGTGTAAAATTGAAAAATTAAATTAATTTTTTTAATGATTAAAAGTGTGTTTTCGAGTGATTTTTAAAATAGTAAAAATAATTTTGATGATTTTAAAATCTCTCCCAAACATGTCCCGACAAAACATTGGGCCTAAAGGGAATTTAAGGTATTTTGTGGATGATATAGGATGTTACCATAATTTTGGATGGTATGATGAACAGAAGGAATAACACGTGGAGCAATATGATTGGAGAAGTTCATGGGCTTGGAGATGGCCTTCTCTCTCATGGCGGCTCTGTCCTTCAAATCGCCGTACAGAATCCGGTAAGAATTTCCGGCGAATCCTTGCCGTATTAAAACCTTCTCTAATTTCTTCGGCCTTAACCAAATCCAGTCCATTAATTTCCATCCCAATAATAATAATAATACTACAATTATTATCCAAATCGAAATCGTAGCTCCAACATACGACATCGACATGTTTGTAAACAAACAGAGAGAGTTTTGAAAACTGAGTTTATTGAACAACTTTTTTCACATAGCAATAAATCGCTATGACTTCTTCTCTCACAGTCTCTGCTATTTATAAGTACCATATTCCAATTGATATCATAATATATTGAAAAAAAATTATAATAAAACGTTTTTTTTTAATAATTTGATAATTAAAAAATTAAAGACAAATATTTTTTAATAAAAAAATATGTGGTCACGTCGACCTTCGCCCTACCAAAACCAAATCTTTGAGGTAAAGTTCGTGAGTTTGAAAATTTACGTTCTCAAATGCAACTTGAACGAAACCTCATAGATAAAAAGTGTATTTTTTTTCTGTATTCTTTAAACATGCATGTATATGTATGGTTAAGTATACATGTATGTGTATATATTTTGTAGTTCTATTTATGATATCATTCTTATAAAAAGGGATATTCTTACCAATAGAAAAATCCAAAAAATATTTATACTTCATAGCAAAAAGTTTCAAAATTATATGTACTTCGAAAATTTTTGCTATAAAATGTAAATATTTTTAAATATTTTTTTTATATTTAAAAAGGTCCATTCTCAACATGCTTACTTTCAAATTTATATTCTTTTAGAAAAAAAATATCTTTTTACTCCCTAACTTTACAATGAATGGTCCTTGAAGTTTTAATGAGACTATTTTTGTCCTTAATTTTTAGGGTTAGTTGCATAAATAGAATTCAAGCTCAAAATAATCGAATATGTAATAAAGGATAAAATAAATGTATATATAGATAAAAAAATGGTAAAAGACTAAAAAACTCATGTCTAGCCACCATTTTACTCGTTTCTTCCCCGTTTTCTCAAATTAAAAGCTATCACTGATAACAGCAGTGATAGCCACTGGTAGTTGCTATCAACTTCTATCAATTGCTATAACTATCGGCGATAGCTTTCAATTTGAGAAAATTTAATACAATCTTGAAATATTAGTTTTTAATTTGCTATCAATTATCAGTAGCTATCATTGATTCACTTTCATCAATTGAAATCAACTTTGAAATATCAATACTTAAGGCTATCAGTGGCTATCAATGATATATTTATAAATAGTGATCAACTTTGAAAGAAGACCAACGACTTTGATTACCATAAATAATCTTTTATCATGACTATCACTGATAGACTTTCATCAATTAAAATCAACCTTGAAATATTAACACTTAAGGCTATCAATGATAGACTTCTATAACTGGTTATCACATTTGAAAGAAACTTGATATATAGATATCACCTAATTTCTATCACCGATATCACTAACATCACTCATATTGTGGTTATCAGTGATAAATTCTTTCACTGATAAGATGCTATCAATGATCTCATTGATATCATGCAATCAGTGATCGTTCTCTATCACTAATAACGTGCTATTAGTGGTAGCTTCTATCATCGATAACATGCTATTAGTATTAGCTTCTATCACTAGTAACGTGTTATCAGTAGTAGCTTCTATCAATCATAGCCACTGAACATCTTTTTGCCCCTTTCTTGTCCTTCACAAACATTTATAAGTCTCTTTTCTTTTTTATGATAGCTTTTATCACTGATAAACATGCTATTAGTAATAACTTATAGACATTCCACTTACATTTTAGTTCAAGATTCAACTTTATTAATTAAATTCACTAAGTTGGCTATCAATGATATAAGTGGCTATTAACTATGAAAATATAATCAAAGACTAAGCTATCAATGATAGAAAATATTATTGGCTATCACTAATACACTTCATTTGCTATTTATATTTATTATTTGTTACAATAATCAAACTTGATGATTAGCTTGTTGGTGTTAAGTCACTTATGAATTAGATAAAAGAAAAGAAAATCAAAAATGAAAAAATGAAAAAAGTAAGGGAAGAAACAAAAATCGAAGAAAAGAAAGAAAAGAAAAAGACTAAAAAAAAAAGGTGTACAACAAGATAAGACAAGGGAGGACGAAATTGAAAATTAAAAAAAAAAATCAAAAATTGGCTAGTCAACTCATCCATATTTACAAATCTTTTAAAGATGTAATATATTTTTAGATTTTTTCTCTTAATCTACTACATATTACAAATATCCTAATTTTTAAGAATAAATTTTAAAAGTCTCCCAATATCAAACGATTAGAATCAAACATATTTTCAATAGATATTTTGGATGCTTACGGGCTTAGTAAATGATATTAAATTTTGTTGGATTTAACAAAAATGTCATACATGCACTATAAATAATATGTTCTTACTTAATAAAAATGGATACTTAACCTGATGTAATTTTTATGATGCGGATTAAATTGTTATAAATTTTAAAGTATAGACTAAACCATTACTTATTAATATTTAGAGATTAAACTGTTACAAAATTTGATAGTACAAGGAATAAATCATTGCCAACTATAGTTAATGGACTAAATTCCTATTTTGATGAAAGCCCACAAATCAAAAATGCTTTTTTAACCTTCTTTTTAAAATATGATAATAGACTAAAAATTGGAAGTTCAATATATATTTCTATTAACTATGTTTAAAGTTAAAAAAATCTTTCCAAAAAAATTTGTTAAACATTTTTAAGGACTTTTGTATACACACAAATAAAAGGGTGTAATTTAACCTTTATTTTTATTGTTGACGGAGGTTTAATTCCTCATCTTACAACTAAAGAAAATGAGAAGAAAAGGAGGAAAAGACTAAGTTGGCATAAACTACTTTGCTTATCAATTAAATATAAATTTAGGTGTCAAAATGAGGATCGTTCAATTAGTATCAAGTATATATGATAATCTCGAGGTTAGAGATTTAATCTCTCATCCTATATATTGTCCAAACAAAAAAAAAAATGCAGATGTTATAAACCCTTACTAATTCTTTTTTCAGTACAAAGCTTTAAAATTATACTGTTAATTATACTTAAAGGTATGAGAATATGAAAAGGTAGAACATGAAAAACTTTCGTATTCAAAGTTTTCTTAATTAATTTCTAAAAAATAACCATAAAATGTATGACTTTACATTTAATTAGAATTAATATTGAAGTTTAAAATTTATTGATCAAACTTTTTCATGCCTATGTGAACAATTAATTTCTTTAGAATTTTCACGAACTAACTTTAAAGTAATAAGCAATGAATCACTATTCACTATTTAGTTAGTTATTATTCAATAATAATGTGAAAAGATAGAAATGGAAAGGTTAAAATATAATTTTTTTAAGATAGAATATAAATAACGTGATTTTATTTAAAAATGGAAAATTTTCATAAATTAAAAAAATCTCAAAATATTTATAGAAATAAAAAAAAATACTATAGATATTGATAGACTTCTATTAGTATCTGATAGAAGTCTATCGGTATCTATCAGTGATAGAAATTGATAGAAGACTAAAATGATTAAATTTTACTAGTTTATGTAAATAGTTTTTCTTATTTTTCTATTTTTGAAAATCACCTATGATTATTTAAATGAAATTTAAAAGTTATTATTTATTTTTAATTATAATCAATAATGAAATGTCAATGTATTGGAATTTCAAGAGTTTGATTACTTTTTGTCTCCTACAACTATATAAATATAAATTTTTATACTTATTTTCAACAAAAGCTCAAATCTTTTCTAGTAAATAGGTTTGTTTTTCTCCTTCCGTAATTTTCTTGCTTTTCTTATAACTTTTGGTTGGATTGTTTGCTTTATTTATTTATTTATTATTATTATAAATATTTAGATTTTATATTATAGGAAGAAAAACTATTAGTATTAAAAAAGTAATCATTATATACTTGGGACTTTTGTATTTTGAATTGCAATACATAATCACTCAGTTATTTTTTCGTTTTCTAAACTCGACAACCCAAACTATTATATTTCATTATTATAAGTTTTTTTTAATGAATACTACATATAAAAAATACTAGTAATACTTAAAAGCAAAGCTTTTATTTTATTCTAACTAGACTCCTCGTATTCAAGCAACGTTTTGTTTTATTCATCAAATTGAACATAACTCGATTGACATATTTATATGTTAATAACTACGAGGTCTGTGGTTAGAGTATCCCTATCCAACTATAATTAGGAAAGAAAACACAAAGTATTTATTTCTCTATTTATTTATTTCATTTATTGTTTGACTTTCTTATTTATTGTATTGTAATTGCTTGCTACTTATTCCACTGTAATTGCTTTGTAGTGTGACTAGAAATTTGGCAAGCTTTTATTGCACTAGCATTAAAACTCATCCTACACATAATGGAAAACTAAACTCTCAAGAAGTAAAGAACATAGAATAACTCTGGGGACCATATCAAATATTAAAAAAGCAATATATTTTTAATTTTCATGCCAGAACTTGGAGAATGAGAAGATTGATTAAAGAGTTGAAAGAGAGATATTCATGGCTTTAAGAAATTAAATGCGAAAATTTTAAAAAAGAAGTCCAATGCTCAGAATTCAACCATTTTGATAATGTACTTATAAGAAATTGAAATCAAAGTATCTAAAACTATATAATACTCAAATTAATTATAATAGGGATAATACTTGGGTGCATTCTGGGTGTCACAGTCATGCTTGTCCAGGACGTATTGTTTATGGTTGCATGTTCCCCTCCACCTCTTTTTACCATGCTTTCGTCCTATGTATTTCATTTTGCTAGTTAGTTTACCTTCTATGTACTATTCTTAGTGTATAACTGCTCGCCCATTTTCATATGCAAAGGTGGAAAATGTCTTTTTGTTCAGAATGCACTATACGGGGGTAAGATTAATCACTAAATCCTTATACCTGAGAGTTGTATGCTATAAAGCCATTGTTGTTGCTTATTGCTTTCTAGCTGTATGACTAATCTTTATTGCTTAATCATGCTTTCATACGTTTGTGAAAACCTTTTTCTCTAAACCCGTTTTCTAAAACATTTTCTCAAGAACGAGGGTGGCAGTTGTGAGAAATGCCTATTGTATCATCGACTATTCGAATTTAGATTGGCTGACTTGTTCGAAGGCGAGAACAAATGTTGCACAACTGTCTTGAGACTCTTACGAGGGTGCAATTGTGATAGTTGATATTAGAGCCAAGTTGGCTCGTGAAGTTGAGAAGTTGTGACCATGTCCGCTATAAAATAGTTGGGCAAGTTCCATGTTGACCGGTTGGTCGAGATAAAAGAGCAAATTCTCTATCTAATAGAAGTCCCTAATCAGGTCCATTTCTTAGAAACTCGGCTACAAAAAGTCTCTAACAAGGCCAATGAAATTGGCGCAGTGGCTGGCCACTTGGACGAGATGTCTGTCAAGGAATTGTTAACAAGGGTTGAGACCCTAGAAGCAAAAGCCATGATAACTGGTAATTTCGAATCTGAGGATGGCTTGTCAAGTTTTGTTGCCCCTATAGAAGAGTGTGTCAAAGAACTAGACAACTCACAGAAGCGATAATTCATATGGTGATTGAGTTATCTGAAGACTTTCGAGCCATCCTCGATGTCATCCAGGCAGAGATTGTGGATATCAATGCAAGAGTTAACCTCACCATGAGAGCAGTAGGAAATCAAGCCCCAACTGGAGGTGCAGTTCAATTTAACAGGGTAAAAGTACCTGAACCTAAGCCCTTCTGTAGGGCTCGTGACGCGAAAGCGCTAGAAAATTTTATCTTTGATATGGAGTAGTATTTCAGACCTATGAACATAGCTACTGAAGAGTCAAATATCATCTTAGCGATAATGCATCTAGCAGAGGATGCCAAGTTATAGTGGAGATCCAATTTCATGGACATCCAAGAGGGTCGGTACACCATTGACACGTGGAAGAGGTTGAAATAGGAGTTGTGTTCTTAGTTCTTCCCCGAGAATATTGAAATTTTGGCAAGACATAAGCTACGAGAATTGAAACATACTAGCACTATTAGGGACTATGTGAAACAATTTTCTAGGCTAATATTAAATATGAAGGAACTCTAATTATAGAAGACCTTTGAGCGGAAGCGAATCGTTCTAAACTCCATTATGAAAGAACTCAAACATTTACAATAATACTAAACAAATTATGCATTAATCATAAATTACAACATGTTTTGAATTAAATACAAAGGATGAAAGAAACAATACTTTTGAAGAACTTTTCTTCAAGTGTTTCCCTCGATCAAACTGGAATGCAACGATCAACTCAGACTCGATCTCCTTCGAACACCAGCAATGAGTATCAACTCGATCCTCGAATAGATTCAGACACTACTACAAGATTCCTTTGGTATTCTCGGTGTGAGAATCCAGGAGTTGTGGGCTCTGACTTATTTTGGTTTGAGAGAAGGATTGGATAGACGATCGAGTAAGCGATGAACTATCGTATAGAAGAAGAAGTCTATCGTATAGACTTGATACTCGATCGTTTAAATACTCTCAAGCTATCGTCTAGTATACTTGGTACTATCGTGTGGTCTCTCGATTAGTAATCTAATAACTTGTTATCGTGCAATGATAAGAAAAACTATTTTTCATTTTATCCCACTTAGCCGTAAAACCGTATAACCACCCACTAAGAGTGGTTATTTAGGGAAAGGCATTTTAATTATCATATAATTGATAAATTATAAATAAATACAATAACTAACTTATCATATTATATTTATAACCTATAGTTTTAATATTGCATCATATGCAACATATAAACTATAGTTCTGTTGAGTTTTATGTCCTAAAAACTCGTAGTTTGTAAAATGATAAACATTTTCTATTATCAACATACTTGTTATTGATCTCATAAATTGTATGAAAGTCTAAATCCAATACACTAAGACCCATGACTATTGTACGAGTACTTGAACTTTATGTGGAGATATAAGAATGGATCGGGTTCGAGTAAATAGTCAAAATGATCTATGGTACATGAATGAGGTTGGGTACCTTATTCTGGTAACACTATTGGATGCGGCCTACTCTGTAGTTGTTACAAAGAGTTGTAAAGTGCTACATACGATGTGATCCTAATTCGTACATGTTATAACATGAGGAGTGAGGGCGTCCTATGCAATGAGTTTGCATAAGATCAGGACTAAGAAATAAGTCACTCTTACTTTATAACACTGTTTACTGTTTAAGACTGATTATTTCACCTAGATGACCTAAGTAACTCGATCTTAATCCTGAGCTGACTATGAACTTCTGTTTATTTGGGATTGTCCTTAGATTTTCATAGTTGAGGGTTGGTTCAACAGCACCGGCTCAATAAGACTCTCATTCAGGGGTAAGACTGGATAGATAGCTAGGGACATAGGGTGCAAGACGGAGTTCATGCCTACCCGATTTAGGGATAGGAGAAAGATTGTTCTCTCAAGTACTGAATCCAGGTCTTGAACAAGGAGCCCCACCCTCTCACTAGGCTGAGAGAGTTTGGTTTGGTGATTGGATCATAAACCATTTGTTTATTAGAGGATCAGTAGAGACTTGAGGAATAAGACGTAATCTCGGGGACCCAGCCGTTATTACGAACAACCTGTGAACTGTTGACTTGCTGATTATGGTTAAATCATGTGGACATAATATATTTACAGTGAGGGGAATGCAATTATGGGCTTTAGTGGAATGACCCATTAGTTAATGAATGGAGATTAATCTGGTCTAATGAGTTTAGCCAATTACTCTCGAATTGTTGGAGCCCATGATCTGTAGGTCCGCGAGATCCCCCTACTAGCTCGTAACGGACTAGTTCAAGGAAATTAGTAATTATATGATATATAATTATGTTTAATTTTAGAATTAAACGGAATAAGAGAATTTATATATTTAAATATGATTTAAATATATAAAGATGGATATGTGTTGAAATTAATTTAATATTTGATATTAAATTAACTAAGTTTTATTTAATAATTAATTTATGCAATTAATTAATTTTTCATTTTTAAAATCAAATAGATTTTTTAAATCAAAATTTGATTGTTAGATAAACTTTAAAAATTGGAAAACAAAATGGAAAAATATTTTTCCATTTGTCCATCACCTAAATAGCTCACACATGAAGCATTAATCTTGCCTTTGTCTTCTCCAAGCATGAGCTGCAACTCATGCAACTCTTCTCTTTGCATGTTGATCTCCAATATAATGAAAAGATTGGAGTAAAACTTGGGGATGCAATCCATAGAGTTTTTAAGAGAGAAACTGGTTTGAAGAATGGTTCTCCAACAAGGTTGCTGCAGTGAGCTTTTCTCCTTCATCCCTTGATTCAAGCTTGTTTTGAGTCCCACAACTCAATCTAGAGCACCAAGAGAATAGTGGGGAAGATCTTGAGATGGTCTACAACAAGATATGGAGAAGATAGCAGCTGGTGATGGAACTTTGAAGAAGTTCTACAAGAGGTATGTCTTGAAACCCATTTTTCTGCAGAAACATGCTTTATATTATGTCAAAATTAGTGAATTTGAATGCTTAGATGATCCTTGTGCTTCCACTACTGTTGATACAATCCTACAAATTCTTTTTCTATTTTATGGCATTTAATATAAATCATATTTATATTAATTCCTTCAATCAAATAATAATGTATCAAATATATCATATCAATTATATCATATATAATTGTATTAATTTAATTATATCATGTATAATCAAATTCCCTCTTGTTAATTTGAACATTTCAAACTATCCCAAAAATTGATTCTCAACTTGAATCCATTGAGCTACCAAGGAGACCTTATGAACCTGTAGCTTGAATCTCCAACGGTATGTGAATAACTGACTAAAATCTTTAATCACGATATCCACCATCCGATAACTGCCAAGAACTCCACTAAAGATCGACAACTACACTCTTCACACTACAGATATATTTCTGTGTCCATTGGATATAACCAATTGACAGTACGATGACCCTTCACAAATCACTCGTAAGTAAAGCTAGGCCAAATTATCTTTTTGCCTCTATAGTTAAATCTAACTCCTTAAGTACCATTGATTCCTCTAATGAACAATAGATCATAGACCCACTATGACTAAACCCTTCTCGAGCCAAGAGAGGGTATGACGCCACATTGTTCAAGCCCCGAAATTAACCCTTAAGAGAGCAATTTATCTACTTGTCCCTGCATCGGGGAAGGAGTGAATTCTATCTTGTGTAACTAAGTTCTCAGCTCCCCAATCAGATGAATCCCTAAAATAGTAGGCTTATTGAGTCGGCGATCTGGCCACTCTCACCCATGCAAATCAAAGGACAACCTTCATAGGCAGGAGTTCACAACTCACTTAGGATTAAGGCTATGTTACCTATGGTCATCCTAGTGAAATGAAAGCCTCAATTATGAATGACGTTATATAACGAGACTAACATTTCGTGGTCTGGTCTTATACAAACTCCTTTGTATAGAATATCTCCCCTCACATGTCTAATACATGAATGATCAAGATCAAATCATTTTTAGCACTTTACAACATTTGTAACACCTACAAAGCGAGCCACACTCAGTGTCACCAGGATAAGGTATTCTTTCTTATCCATATACTACAGACCATTTAGGTTATCACTTAAATGTTTAAGTTATAATAATAACCATGGATCTTAGTTTATTGGTTTGTGGTTAATGCAACTAAAATATCACATATTTCATATACTGATGTGAATAAAATATCATATATTATAAATCACAAAGTGTTTACAAACTATAGGACTCTACGAGATTTAGGGCATCAACCCCAATAGAATATATGGGATATGTCCGAAAAAAAGACAAAGTTTTCTGTTTTGTCAAAGGGCTGAACCCGTGAAAAAAAATTTATATGAACAGAGAGTACAAGATCTCCCAGCCACATACACAGCAGCTAAACGATTGTTCGACTTAACTGATGAATCTTGAGAAATGAGGCAACAATCGAGATCCCCAACTAGAGGGAGTAAGAGTAACTGTTTAAGCCCATTGAGAAATAATGAGGGAGACAAAGACACTAGTGAGGATGGCAAACCACTTCAGTAGAAGACTAGAAATACGTGGTGAGGGCCAAATCAACAAAACTTTTATCGGCCCCCATTCTGTTACATATGCAAGGGGCAACACAAGGCAAGTGAGTGTCCGAAACGAGCAGTCTTTGAAGCCTTTCAAGCCTCATTAGCCTCGAACTTGAAAGGTAAAGTTATTCAGGTAGAGGACGAGAATATAAAAGTAGAGGAAGACGAACCCTATGAGTTGAGGCCCTAAGATTCTTAGTTGCCCTGCAAAGGAATATGGGAGAAATAAAAGAAACCCAAAAAGGCATAGTACTATATATAGATGCTTTGGTCAACCATAAATCGACCGAGAGTACCATGGTCGACTTTAAAGCCACCCATAATTTTATGTTTGAAAGAGAAGCCAGACGGTTGAATCTCTATTGGAAAGAAAGCGCAGGTAAAATGAAAACAGTTAACTCTACGACCTTGCCTATTACAGAAATGGTTAAAAGAACAGTCGTAAAGTTGGGGGATTGGAGTGGTCCTACCGATTTCGTGATCATTAAAATGGATGATTTTGACGTGGTGTTAGGGATGGACTTCTTGTTTGAGCATAAGGTAATATCGATACCCCTCACCAAATTCTTAGTGATCACAGAGTCTCGCCCACAGTTATGCATGCTGGGATCAAACAGTCGAATGGGATAAAGATAATCTTACCCCTCCAGTTGAAGAAGAACCTTACCCACGAGACAATTGAAACCACAGAAGGGAAAACCCCTGAAGAAATTCTGTGTGTCTTGGAAAAGTGTTGCGTCAAGTCGAACAGTTTACACAAGTCTCTACCTCCAAGGAGTAGGAAAAGGAAGCCCAGACGCTGAGAGTTCCTACTAGTGGACAAAGTTCAAGTAAGTTTGTGTCCATAATAGTTTCGATTGCAAGGCTAGAGAGAATGTCGCCTCGTGACCAACTATGAAGGTATGGTGGAAGTCATCGAAAAGGCTGGAAAAGCTTCTTATTGGGTGCAATTACCATCGTGGATAAAGATTCACCCTATCATCCACGTAAGTAGATTGAGACCCTATCATTCTAACCATGTTGATGAGCGATGTAGTGGTGTGATATGTCCACTTGCCACGACGAAGAGAACGATAGAGGAAGAAGTCAATGAGAAGCTTGCTGGAAAAAGCAACAGAGTTAAAAGATCTAGATGGAAGAGTTCCTGGAGAGATAGAAAAGTTATTGGGTTTTATGTCCTAAAACTCTTGGTTTGTAAACAATAAACTTATTCTGTTAATCAATATAGTTGTTATTGAAATTAGATTCAATAAAGTTGTTATTGAATACTTGAATTGCTCATTTTATTTTAGAAATAACCTAAATCTAATAATTAAGATCCATGGCTGTTAAATGAGTACTTGAAGTTTATGTGGAGACATAAGAGTAGATCAAGTTTGAGTAAATAGCCAAAATAGTCTATAGTATACGGATAAGGTTGGGTACCTTATCCTGGGGACACTATCGGGTGCAGCCTACTTTGTAGATATTTTAATGTTGTAAAATGCTACAAACAAAGTGATCTTAATTCGTTCATATGGAGATATGCAAGTGGACGCGTCCTATGCAATGAGTTTGTATAAGATTGGACCAAGAAATAAAGTCACTTTTATTTTATAATGTTGTTTACTGTTTAAGACTGACTATTTCAAAGCGATGACCTAGGTAACTTGACCTTAATCCTGAACGAACTATGAACTCCTGTTTATTTGGGATTATCCTTAGATTTGCATGGGTGATGAATGACTCAACAACGCCGACTCAATAAGGCCTCCCATTTCAGGGGTAAGACCGGATAGATAGTTGGGAACATAGGGTACAAGATGGTATTCACTCTTATCTGTTTTTAGGGATAGTAGAGAGGTTGTTCCCTTAAGTGCTTACTCGGGTTTTGAATAAGGGACCCCACTCTCTCATTGGCCTGAGAGGGAATTGATTTAGTGATTGGATGACAAATCAATTGTTCATTAGAGGATCAATGAAACTTAAAGAATAAGATGTAATCTCAGGGGTAAAACAATTTTTGACCCAACCATTATTACGAACAATTTGTGAAGGGTTGACTTACTAATTATGGTTATATCGAGTAGACACAATTATATCTACAATGAGGGGAGTGCAACTATTGGGCTTTAGTAGAGTAACCCAGTAGTTAACAAATGTTGGTTAATTAGGTTAAAGAGTTCAACCAGTTAATCTCGAATCGTTGGAGCCCATAATCTATAGGTCTATTAGGTACCCTTACTAGCTCACAAATTAATTAAACCTTAGAATAGCATGATGAAAGAATTTAAAACGTTTAAATTCGAATTGAGGGAATCATTAATTATATATGATATAATTAAACGTTTAATTAACGAATTAAACGAAATTAGAGAATTGGATAATATTTGAATATGATTTAAATATTAAAATTACATGAGTAGGGATTCATGTTTGTGGAATTAGTGGTTTAAATAATTTAATACTGGATATTAAATTTTTTTTATTTAATTATTTAAATTAGTTTTACTTAAAATTAATTATCTGAATTAGTTTTATTTAAAATTAGAAATTTGAATTTTTGGAAAATTCAAATATTAAATTAAATTTTAGATTTAATTTAAATTTTATAAAAATTTAATTAAAGAAAATTGAATTTAAACTTAAAAAAAAAGTATGAAAAACCCAATTTAGTCGATTTATCCAACTTTTATCACAATTCCCACTCTAATTCCACCTTAATTTCCACTCATTTGATGAGAATTTGGTGTTAATTTGCTGTGTAATCTGGTTGCATGGTAGAGGTGAACAAAAACTTAGTTCTGGTGCTGAGTATGGAGGACATACAATTGATTTTTGGCTGAAAGTAGGTTTAAGAAGAGTTCTTCAATTGCTCCAGAAAAACTAGTCTTTTTCTCTCTAAAATTCCTTAAATCCAAGCTCATGGATCCACAATCCAATTTAAGGTCCAAGAGAATATTAGGGAAGATCTAGTGGTGATCGACAAGCTTTTGGAGTCTTGAAGCTGAATTAGTGTATTGTAGAAGGTTTACAAAGGTATATTAGAAACCCTCTTTCCTATTTTATGAACATATTTTTTTAGTTGCTAAAATTGATGAATTAGAGTGCTTAATAATTCTATTTGCTTCCACTAATTGCATGCTAACTCCAACAAAAGTCTAAGAAAAATAAGTTCGTTGGGAGCACATAGAAGACCTCAAGGTAACTGCTCAACGATTTGCTGAGTTCGAGCAGAGTCAGTTGACAGGGATGTCAACTAATTGAGTGGAGGAGAATGTCACGGTCATGCTTGTCTAGAGTGTGTTGCCTATAGCCACATGTCCGCCTCCACCTCTTTTCACCATGCTTTCATCCTATGTATTTCATTTTGAAGGAACTCTAACTTGAGGAGAGATCCTTGAGTGGAAGCAAGATCGACCAAACTTCCATTTTTCATTGAATTTAAGTTTTATAGTAAAACAAGAACAAAATATACATTTACATAAATTATAGCATGCAATAAATAAAGGAAAACTTAGGGTTTAAAAAACCCTTGCCTTTGAAGAACACTTTCTTCAAGAATCCCTCGAACAAATCACAAACGGATCTCCTTCTCCAAACAGGACACTACCACTTGAGTACCCTCTGTATTCTCTTGGGACAAAAAATTCAAGCAAGAGTTGTAGGCTTTTCTTGAATCCTTGGAAGAGGGAAGAGAGATGGAGAGAAAGGGAGAGGGGAGAAGACCTTTTTTCTGTGAGTTTTTTTTTTTTTCAAAAGAGAACTCTTTCTCTCACTAGGAAGAAGATGAATCTAAAAAAAAAACTCCTGTTCTCTCACTCACCCCACATATATGACTAAGAGAAATTAGTTGGAAAGGAAGTTGTATCTCCCTCCCTTTAATTAATTAATATTAATTTAATAAAATTAAATCAATAATAATTATACACATAATAACAACCTTATTATATGTATATAAACTATATGTTATATCCCATATAACATATAATCTATAATTACATATTGTATCAAATACAGTATATCCTATAGATGTATTTTCTCTCAACAATACATGGTATTCAATATAAATCACATTTATATTAAATTCACTTATATGAAACTCATTCATATAATTAATATTTGAAATATATTCAAATATTTAATTTCTCTCAACTTATTTATGGTATTTAATATAAATCATATTTATATTAAATTTAATTACATGAATCTCATTCATATAATTAGTATTTGAATCATATTCAAATTCCTCTCATTTTACAAATACATTATATTAATTATATCTCATATATAATTAATTTAATTAATTATATCATATATAATTAATTTGAACATTTCAAATTAATCCAAAATTATTCTCAATTAAATCTCTGTTGAGCTACATAGGGACCTTATGGACCTATAGATTGAAGCTCCAACGGTATTCGGATAATTAACTAAAATCTTTAATTAAATTACCAAACATTCGTTAACTGTCAGTCATTTCACTAAAGACTGACAACTGCACTCTTCACACTACATATAAATTTATGTGTCCATTTGATATGACCAATCAACAGTGCGATGAACCTTCAAAAATTGCTTGTAAGTATAGCTGGGCCAAAAATACCGTTTGCCCCTGTAGTTACATCTAACTCCTTAAGTACCACTGATCCCTCTACTAAACAATAAGTCATAGTCCAACTATGACCACCTCTCAGGCCAAGAGAAGGTGATCACTATGTTCAAGACCCGGAATCATTTCTTAAGCGAGCAATTTATCTACTTACCCCTGCATCAGGGAAGGAGTGAATTTGTCTCGTGTAACTGTATTCCCAACTCCCCAATCAGACGAATCCCCAAAATTGTAGGCTTGTTGAGTTAACAATCTGGCCATTTTTACCTATACAAATCAAAGGACCGTCTTCATGAGTATGAGTTCACAACTCACTCAAGATTCAAGTGTTGTCACTTATGGTCATCCAAGTGAAATGTAAGTCTCTATTATTAACGACGTTATATAAAGAGACTAATCATTTCGTGGTCCGATCTTATACAAACTCTTTGTATAGGATACCTCCGCTCACATGTCTCCACATGAATGATCAGGATCGAATCATTTGTAGAAGTTTACAACACTTGTAACACCTACAAAGCGGTTCGTATCTGTAGTGTCACTAGGATAAGGTACCTAGCCTTATTCATTTACTACAAACCGTTTAGGTTATTATTTAAATAAAATCCACTTGTATGTTTCTACATACTTGTTTAAATTACATGACATAACCTCAGATCTCAGTTTATTGGATTGAGTATATGCTGATAAAATGACACTTATTTTATTAACAATAATATATTTATACAAAGTTTACAAACTACGAGATTACAAGAGATTTAGGACACCAATCCCAACATATTTTGCTAGTTAGTTTACCTTCTATGTACTTTTCTTAGTGTATGCCACTCGCCCATTTCTATATGCAAGGGTGGCATATGTCTTTTTGTTCAAAATGCACTATATAAGGGTAAGACTAATCATCATCTCCTCATACCCGAGAGTTGTATGCTATAAAGTCGTTGTTGTTGCTTATTGTTTTCTAACTGTACGACTAATCTTCATTGTGTTGAGTTGTATGTCCTAAAACTCATAGTTTGTAAAATTAAATATATTTTATTTTCAATAAAGATATTATTGAGGTTTATTTAATAAAACTATTATTGAATATGTAAATTGCACTTGTAAAAATTAAATCCAATAAACTAACAACTCCCTGCTATAGCATGAATACTTGAACCTTATGTGGAGACATAAAAGAGGATCAGGTTTGGGTATATAGCCAAAATGGTCTATAAGTATAAGTATAGGGTTAGGTACCTTATCCTGGGAACACTATGGATGCGGCCCCCTTTGTATTTGATATAAACGATATGATCCTAAAATCGTTCAAGTGGAGACATCCTATACAAAAGATGTTGACATAAGACCGAACCACGAAATAATCATTTTTTTATAACTACCCTTTATTATTAAAAATGACTATTTCAATCTGATAACTTAAGGTAACTTGATCTCAATCTTGAGCTAACTATGAACTCTTGTTTATTTGAATTATTCTTTAATCTATGTGGATGAGAGTGACTCAACAGCGCCGCTCAATAAACCTCTCATATTAGGGGTAAGACCAGGCAGATAGTTGGGGATATAGTCCTACAAGATGAAATTCACTCCTATCTCCTTCAAGGTTAGTAGATAGGTTATTCCCTTAAGTACTGACTCTTGGTCTTGAAAAAGGGGCCTCACCCTCTTTATGGCTGAGAGGGACTCAGTTTATTGGTAGGACCATAGACAAATTGTTCATTAGTGGATCAGTGGAGACTTAAAAAGCAAGATGAGTTACAGGGGTAAAATGATAATTTTGACCTAGCTGTTAATATGAACAATCTGTAAAGGATCAACTTATTGATCATGGTTAAATCAAGTGAATGAAAATATATCTACAGTGAGAAGAGTGCCAACTACTGGATTTTAGTGGAGTGACCCGATAGTTAACGAATAATGTTGATTAATTTGATTTAAAGAGTTTAGTCAATTAATCTTGGATCATTGAACTCATGATCTGTAAGTCCATTAGGTCCTTACTAACCCACAAATGGACTAAATCTTGTAATAGCATGATGAGAGAATTTGAAACCTTCGAATTCGAATTAAGGGAATCATTAATTATATATGATATAATTAATTGTTTAATTATCAATTTAAACAAAATTGGATAATTTGATAATATTTAAATTTGATTTAAATATTAATTACATGAATAGAGATTCATGTTGGGATTTGGTGTTTCATTAATTTAATATTTGATATTAAATTAAATTATTTAATTAATTTTATTTAAAAATTAATTAATTTTGATTAATTTATTTTTGAATATTAATTATTGAATTAATATTTCAAAATTAAATTTCATTTTGAAAATTAAAATAATTGATTTCAACTACAATTGTTTTTAAGGGAAAAGCAATTTAAAAAAAATGAAATTGCATTTTGCATAAAAAATTGGAAAATGCATTTTGAGTGGGGTTTTCCAAATTGAGACACCAAATTCCCACTCAATTTGGTGAGGACTTGGTGTCAATTCTTCATGTAATCAGATTGTATGAAGAACGAGCTTAAAAATAGGTCAATTTGGCTAAATGCTGGGATTAATGCATGCTGAAATACTTAAGAAAATTATTCTTCTTCACAAGTTACACCAAAGCTGAAACTCTATTCTTTTTCCTTTAAAATTTTGTCTCATTTTGGATTCCACCATCCAATCTAAGGACCAAGAAAATAGTAGGAAAGATCAATTGGTTGTCTACAACCTGTTGGAGAAGAAATCAAGCTGGATTTTGAAGATTTGAAGAGTTCATCAAAAGTAAGTTTCTCAAACCCTATTATCTTGTTATGAACATGCTTACTTGATTGCTAAAATTAATGGAATTAGAGTGTTTAAGATTCAAATTGATTCCACTGGTTCATTGTCAACACCAACACATTGCTTAATCATGTTTTCAAACATTTGCGAAGACCTTTTTCTCTAAACCTGTTTCCTAAAACATTTTTCCAAGAACGAGGGTGGAGGTTGTGAGAAACGCCCATTATGCCATGGTTATTCGAATTTGGATTGATTGACTTGTTTGAGGGAAAGAACAAGTGCCACACAGTCGCCTTGAGACTCTTTGCGATTGCGGCACCGGGCATCATCCATTTTTATGCATCTCTTTTCACCACTCACATTTTAAAAAAAAATTAAAATATTTTAAAAAAAAAGTAAAAAGCAAAATTTATCATGTGTGGTAAGTTATGGTTGGACAATTTGGTAGGATGCACAAAGATAGATGATGTCCGAAATGCATCTAAGTATTTTTTTTATAATAGTATATTTTATGGTTAATAAAAAGTTTTGTTTGACAATAATAATATTGCTTATTGAAATCAAAGTATCTAAAAAAAATAGATCATATGATAGTGTTATTTTGTGCTTGGTATTAGAAAAAGGTTATGAATCTAGTGTTATTTTGTGCTTGGTATTAGAAAAAGGTTATGAATCTGTAACCATCTTAAATTTAAATAAAATGAAAACCTCCTAAAAATTAACATTGCAAAATTTGGAAGTTGTTTAATCTTTTAAAGTAGGAAAAAAAAGATAAGAATGACTACAAAAGAACTTATTATAAGAACAACAATAATAATAATTTGAGTATGAAATGATCTAATGTTAAAAATAGCAACAATTAAAGATAAAATGAAGACATTATTATGAATATTATAATAATAATAAATAGATGTCCATTACTTAATATCCCAAAAGCCATGTGTCATTTCATGTTGTCCATGTGCCTTGTAATTATTCATGTTTGGTGTCCATATAAGTCCACATCCTACTTACCATTTTATCTATAAATAGTGACATTTGGTGGATCTAAAAATCTTCGGCAAATTCCATACAAATTGGAAAAAAGTGGAGAAATTTGAGAATTTTCTCATTTATTATTTTGTTATTTTATTTTTTATTTATATATTATGTTTTATTTTTTTATTATTATATTATATTTATTTTAATATTATATTTTATTACCATCTGTGTTTCCGTTGTGCTCCTCAAATTCACAACACTTTATCAACACGAGTTCCAATCGTTTTTCCCGCTAAAGATAGGTCCTAAAGATTGTCGGTTTTTCTCCCTTCATTATAATTAGTAAATTTAATATTATTTTGCATATTCAATATTTATTAAATTTCTAACATAAGTACACTATTTTTAGTAGTGTTGCCATGACAAATCTCACAAAATTAGAATTTATCACCCTTGATATTAATGATAATAGTTATTTTTCATGGGTACTTGAAGCTGAAATCCACCTGGATGCTATGAATCTTGGGGAAACTATTAAAGAAAGAAATACGACATCCAGTCAAGACAAAACAAAAGCTATGATTTTTCTTTGTCATCATATCCACGAGGGATTGAAAATGAAGTATCTTACAATAAAAAATCCCCGTATCTTATGAAAAAATTTGAAAGAGAGGTATGATCATACAAAAAACAGTTATTCTTCCTAAAACTCGTTATGAGTGGATGCACTTGAGGCTACAAGATTTCATATCACTAAGTGATTACAACCATACATTATTTAAAATCAGTTCAAAATTGTTATTATGTAGAGAGAAAATTATTGATTCTGATATGTTAGAGAAGACATTTTTTATATTTCATGTCTGATATGTTAGAAAAGACATTTTCTATATTTCATGTCTCGAATATGCTTTGCAGCAGCAATATCAAGAGAAAGGTTCTAAACAGTATTTTGAATTAATTTCATATCTTCTCGTGGTCGAACAAAATAACGAGTTATTGACGAAAAATCATGAATCTCGACCAATCGGAACAACACCATTCCCTAAAGTGAATGTGGTGAATGTTAATAATCGTAATCGAGGTCGTGCTCGTGCTCGTGCTTGAGGTCATGATCATGGTAGAGGAAGAAATAATTATTATTTTCATGTTGGTCGCTCGAATCATTCAAATTTCAAAAGAACCATGCAAAATGATGATCACAAAGGAAAAATTCCACAACATAAGAGTTCAAAGAGGGTGAGGGTTGAAAATAAATGCTTCTGATGCGGAATGACTGAGCATTGGTCACGTACTTCTCATACGTCAAAACACTTAGTTGATCTCTATTAACCCTCCCTGAAGGAAAAAAGAAAAAAATGTGGAAGCAAATTTTGCATACTAGGATAATGATATATTTGACCCATCCCATATGACAAATTTGAATGTGGAGGACTTCTTTGAATCTCCTGAAGAGAAGATTGACGTAGTTGATGGAACATCAAGTGTTTCTTTTGATTTTAAAAATATCTAGACTTAATGTTGTTGTTGTTTTTATCTATCTTCATTTTTCTTTGGTAACTTTTGTATATTTTAAGTGTTTTTTTTCTTATTGTAATTATTTTCTTTTAATGAAGAAACATGGATCATTTTCATATGTTGGATATTTAAAAAATAAGCAAAGAGGATTTACGTCTGGCAGATAGTGGCAACTATACATACAATACGTACAAGTAAAAAATATTTTTCCAAACTGACAAGATTGGAAGAAAAAGTCAATACAATAGTTTCAAGTTCTGCAAATCTAATCGAAAGTTTTGAAAAAGAAAATATTATTTTGTTTAGAGGAACAAAATTTACAATTGACAATGCATTGTTCTCTAGTCAATCAAAGAGAAATCTTCTAAGTTTTAATGATATATATTGCAATGATTATCACATTGAGACTGATAGTAAGAATAATGTGGAATATCAATGTATCATATCCACTATCTCAAATGAAAATCGTATATCGGAAAAGTTGTCTGCTTTATCTTTTGGATTATATTATACTCATATACGAGTAATTGAAACATATGCAACAATGAACCTAAAGTTAATGAATCCAGACATATTTACAATTTGACATGACCAATCAGGTCATCCAAGATCTATAATGATGAGAAGAATTATTGAGAATTCAAATGGACATTCATTGAAGAGCCAGAAGATTCTTCAATCTAATGAATTATCATGTAATGCTTACTCTCAAGGAAAATTGATAATTAGACCATCACCAGCTAAAGTGGGGACTGAATCACCTGCATTTTTAGAATGAATTCATAGTGATATATATGAACCTATTAACCCACCAAGTGGACTATTTAGATATTTTATGGTATTAATATATGCATCTAGTAGATGGTCACACGTGTGCTTATTATCAAGTCGAAATCTTGCATTTGCAAGATTACTTGCTCAAATAATTAAGTTAAGAGTACACTTTCCTGATTATACAATTAAGACCATTCGTCTTGATACTGCTAGCGAATCTACATCCCAAGCTTTTGATAATTATTGTATGTCAATTGGGATAAGTACTGAACATCCTACAGCTCATATTCATACACAAAATGGTTTAGCAGAATCATTAATAAAAGGTTTGGAACTAACTACAAGACCATCACTTATGAGAGCTAAGCTTCCTTCATCTATAGGGGGACCTGCTATTTTGTATGCAGCATCATTTGTATGCATTAAGCTAGTAGCTTATCATAAGTACTCGTCATTACAATTAGCTTATGAACATAAGCAAAATATTTCCCATCTAAGAATTTTTGGATGTGCAGTATATATTCCAATTGCTCCACCACAACGCACTAAGATGAGTCTTCAAAGAAGGTTAGAAATATATGTTGGATATGATTCTCCATCAATTACTAAATATCATGAACCCCTGACAGGTGATGTATTTACTGCACGATTTGTTGATTGTCATTTTAACAAGAAAAATTTTTCAACATTGGGGGGAGGAATTAAAAATGGAAAAAGAAATTACGTGGAATGCATCGTTATTGTCTCATTTAGATCCCCGTACAGATCATTGTGAACTTGAAGTTCAAAAAATAATTCATTTGCAAAATATAGCAAATCAATTACCATATGCATTTATAGATGCAAAAAAAGTAACTAAGTCACATATACCAGCTGCAAATGTTCTATACAAAATTGATATCTCAACATAACAAGTTGTCACTAATGAGTTTAGAACACACCAGAAGCGTGGTAGACTAGTGGGTTCCAAAGATAAAAATCCTTGAAAAAAATTGGTTGAGGATGTAAATACCCATGAAAAAATCCTCAACATGACTAGTAAGAAAGGTGAAATACCTAAAGATAATAATGAGATTTCAATAAACTATGACATGTCAGGAAAAAAATGGAATCATACTAATGTAATTATTGACAATATTTTTGCATATAATATTGCTCTTGATATTATATCTAAAAATTAGGATCCTGAATCAAAATCTGTTGAAGAATGTCGATATAGAAAAGATTGGCTTCAGTGGAAATAAGCAATCGAGGCAAAATTACACTTTCTTTCAAAACATCAAGTTTATTGACTAGTAGTCCGAACACCAGAAGGTGTTAAACCTATGGGATACAAATGGGTATTTGTGAGGAAAAGAAATGAAAATAATGAGGTTACAAGATATAAATCAAGACTAGTTACATAAAGTTTTTCACAAAGATCTGGTATTGATTTTGAGGAGACGTATTTTCCGATGGTGGATACAATTACATTAAGATATTTAATTGGCTTGACTGTGTATGAAAGTTTGGATATGCATCTTATAAATGTAGTCACAACATATTTATATTGATCTCTTGATGATGATATTTATATGAGAATCCCAGAAGGATTTAAGGTACTTGAAATATATACATTAAATTTCTGAGAATGGTATACAATAAAGTTATAGAGATCACTATATAGATTGAAACAATCACAACGGATGTGGTACAATCGCCTGAGTGGATATTTATTGAAATAAGGATATCAAAATAATCCAATATGTCCGTGTGTTTTTAAAAAGAAATCACAATCAGGATTTTCTATTATAATTATATATGTTGATGATTTGAATATAAGTGGACGTCATGAAGAGCTTTCAAAGGCAATAGAATATCTTAAGAAAGAACTTGAGATGAAAGATCTCCGAAAAATCAAAGTTTTGTCTTGGTTTGCAAATTGAGCATTTAGCATATGGAATATTTATTCACCAGTCAACTTATACAGGAAAAATTTTGAAAAGATTTTATATGGACAAAGCACATCCATTAAATATTCCAATAGAAGTTCGTTTATCGGATATAAAGAAAGATATATTTCAACCTCGAGAAGATAATGAAGAACTTCTTGGTCCTGAAGTACCATATCTTAGTGCAATTGGTGTACTTATGTATCTTGCTAATAATACAAATTCAGTTTCATTTTCAGTAAATTTATTAGCAAGATATAGTTCTTTTCCAACAAAAAGACATTGGAACGAAATCAAACGTATACTTCGTTATCTCCAAGGAATGGATGATATGAGTTCGTTTTATTCAAATAAATCAAAATTTGATCTAGTTGATTATGCATATTCTAGACATTTATCTGATCCACACAAAGCTAATCTCAAACAAGTTATTTGTTCACATGTGATGGAACTGCTATATCATGGCGATCGGTGAAACAGATTATAACGACCACTTCCTCAAATCATGCTAAAATTCTTGCAATTCACCAGGCTAGTCGAGAATGTGTATGGTTAAGATCAATGACTCAACACATTCGTGAAACGTGTGGCTTGTCTTCTAATAAAAATCTTCTAACAATATTATATGAAGACAACACAGCTTGCATAGTCCAAATTAAAGGAAGATACATTAAAAGAGATAGAACAAAACATATTTCACTGAAGCTTTTCTACACTCATGATCTTGAAGAAAATGACGACATCACTGTACAACAAATTTATTCGAAGATAATCTGGTAGACTTATTTACAACATTTAAAAAATTGGTGCATAACATTGGAATGTGGCGACTCAGAAATCTTAAGTGATGTTTTCATGAGGGGAGTAAATATTATTGTATTCTTTTAGAAGTATATATTATATGAAATATGTACTATTTTTCCTTCACTAAGGTTTTTTCCCAATGGGTTTTTCCTAGTAAGGTTTTAATGAGACATATTTCATATATATGTGGGCATATAAGAGGGAGTATTATGAATATTATAATAATAAATAGATGTCTATTGCTTAGTATCCCAAAAGTCATGGGTCACCCTTCATGTTGTCCATGTGCCTTGTAATTATTCATGTTTGGTGTCCATGTAAGTCCACATCCTACTTGACACTTTGTCTATAAATAGTGACATTTGGTGGATCTTAAAATCATAACACATTGGACAAATTTCATACAAATTGGAGAAAGTAGAGAAATTTGAGAAATGATATTATATTTATTTTAATATTATATTTTATTACCATCCGTGTCCGTTGTGCTCCTCAAATTCACAACAAACATGATATTATATAATTATCATAAAATACATTACTTTCTATAAATAGAGATTAATTATGAAATGTTTATTAAACCACATAAACTAATTTCTAATTATAAATTATAGTGACTGCATTCTAACTTTTACTAGATCTAGAATCAAATTTACAATATAACATAATTTATTTTAACAGTGCTTTAAGCATACTAATTACACTAATTTAACCATAGTGTTTTAATAGCTTTTATTGCTATAAGAAAAAATAAAGGGTAAAATACACTTTTGATCTGAAGTTAGTGTCTATTTGATTTTTAAAGTTTAAGAAAATATATTTTAATTCCTGAAGTTTGAAAAATAATTTTAAATGAACCCTAGGTTAATTTGACCGTTAGTTGACTAACGAAAATTTAATATAGCAGGTTGAGGTGGCATATTTTAAATGAGGTGGATAGCTCTCCTCATTTTATATTTCTTTTCGGATTAGATGTTTTTTTTTTTTTTTGAAATGAGGTTGAGGTGACATATTTCTTTTCGGATTAGATTTTAAATTTCATAAAAAGTGAATCTTTTGAAAACTCCATTTTCTCTCACAGCAATACGACCATCAACACCCAACTGAAACCAGATTCTTGAGTTAAGCTTAATTATTATTTTTTTTTCAAAAACAAAACATTAAAAACAAATTATTACCACACATATATAATCTTTAAAAAAATTCCGAATTCTTAAAGTTTCCAACTTCCAACATTTTCTCCAAAACTTTCGATTTAATCATATCCTACCCATCTTCTTTGTCGCTGTCAAAATCTACGATACGGCCAAATTCGTCGTCGCTGGTCCATCACAGTATGTTTCTCCTAACGAGCAGAGATCAACAAACATCATAGTATGTTTGTACCCCTAATAATTTCGTCTAGGTTCATTTTTTATCGTTGTTGCCATCAACGCCTTAGAATATAATTCATTTTCTATTTGGTTTTCCAGTTGTAAAAAGAGAAAAAAAGAAAGAAAGAGAGAGACATCCATCGGAGAAATGAGGAAGAAGACGCGGAGGAAATGGAGAGATATGGAGGGGAGAGAGAAAAATAAATAAAATCATTAAGAAACAATGTAATCTTAAAAATAGTATAAGATTAATAAAGCTATCCACCTCATTTAAAATATACCACACAAATTTTCGTTAGTCAACTAACGATCAAATTAACCTTGGGACCATTTAGAATTATTTTTCAAACTTCAGAGACTAAAGTGTATCTTTTGAAACTTTAGGGATTAAATAGACACTAACTTCAAACCTCAGATACCAAAAGTGTATTTTACCTAAAAATAAAATTGTAAAATTGGTAGAGATGTACTGGTTTAATTGTCCAACCACCCCAATACAACCCGCGATAATATGGTGAGAATGAAAATAATTTAACAGAATGTCAAAGAGATAGAAAAACAATGGGTTATTATTTTCTTGAATGAGAAATTTCGGCTAATTAAATTTCTTCATATCATCACAACGAAAGTCCAAACCTATCGTGAAAATTATAGATTGGATCGAGCTGAATAATTAAAGTCACTCGGGTTAAATCCAACCCAATTCAAGCTCATGGAGAAATTTTGGGTCAAAGAAAAATATGGGGCCTAGGCCCAAGCCTATATAAAGCTCATGGAAAACCTCCATACATAGAGGTCTACCTCTTCATTTTGAAGAGGTTGGAAGAACAGAAGGCTCAAGCTTTAAAGACTGAATTTCAAAGCTCTAAAAATCCAAAGGTTGAGGCTTTAAAGATTTGAAGAATAGAATTCTTTTAAAATTTTGAAGATTAGAAGACATAAAAAAACTCTAAAGATTGAAACTCCCAAATTTTGAAGATCGAAGCTCTAAAGCTCTCAAATTCTGAATAACGAGGATCTAAAGCTCTCAAGATGTGAAGTCCATATGATAGTTTTGAAGATCTGAAGAATATAATTCTTCTAAAGTGATCCAAGACAATCAACAAGCCAAAGATCAATCCAAACTAATTAATAAGATCAACAAGTCTAAAAGTCAATCCTCCACGAAGATCAATAAGCCCAAAGGTCGATCCTCTAAAAAAATCAATAAGCCAAAAAATCGATCCTCCAATAAGATCAACAAGTCCACGATCATCCAAAAAAATCAACAAAATTAAAGATTAAAGTTTATTTTTCAAGAGAAAGCATCAAAGGATTATGTCTTAGAGATTGTACTCACTATATCGAAGAAACTAATACAAATACAAAGTTCAAATTCCACAAACTAAATTTCTCCGAAAATCTCGTTAATTTTTATTTTATTTTTTAAACAATGTTATTTCATTAAGTAATAACAAAAATAGGGTTGAGGAAAAAATAATGACAAAAATAGGGTTAGAAAATTGTGGATCCAATACATGATTACAGGACTAAATCATGTACTCGGTCCATGATTTTAAGCTCCACATGACTGTCATGTTCTAGATTTTACCACTTGAAAATCGTAGACCGCGTCTGTGAGTTCTACGCGGACGAGAATAATTTACGGATAAGAGAGACTATTAAAAGCAATAGTATATTGCCAGGAAAATAATGACCATTAGCCTTCGAATTTTTGGTGTTTACACACTACTGAGAATCAAGAATAAATATACATGGATTTGAAAAGCTAAGAAAGGAAAGAATTATACCAAAACAAAATCCAAGTTAGAATTAATAAATGTAATTAATGAGGGAGATCTTCAATAACAAGCAAAATTGAAGGAGAACCTTGATTGCATCATTAAGAACGAATTTTGCAAGTTGAATTTCCTTAATAGTCCAAAACAAACTTACATGGAAATCATGGACGGGGTCCAACATTTCCAACATAGAACTCAGGCGCTGTATCCACGATTTCTAACGTGCCATATTATGTGGCAAATCTGGAACGTGAAAGTCATGTGGAACTTAAAATCATGGACTTGGTACACAATTTAAGGTATCGTGTACTAGGTCCACGATTTCTCATCCCTATTTTTGTCATTATTTTCTTTCAACCTATTTTTGTCATTACTGATTAAAATAATATTTTTTTAAAAAAAAAGTTCTTTATTTTTTAGATTACAATAAGAGTAGAGGGACATGATTTATCAACCATAAACTTATTGATCACTTTTAATGCACATATTTATGCTAGTTGAACTATACTTGTTTTGCAATAGTCAATGAGTTAGATAGGATAAAAAAATTGCAAAAGTCATTGAACCATTGTCAAGTTAATAATTGGGTTCTCGTTTTTTTTAAGTACAATAGAAGGTAGAGGGATTCAAACCACAAACCTCAATAGTTAATAACACTCTCGTATGTAGATATGTTCATTTAACTTGTGGAACCGAGGACCCGCCCTAAACGAGACGGAGAATTCTAGATTTGACAAGGAATTGGGGGGGGGGGAATGAGAAGACTTTTCTCCCTGATGGCTAAATGGGGACGAGGGTGAGAATTATATTCCTCGACTTTGGTCCTATCCTGACTCGTCTCAATTAAATTTACACACATACGTACATACATACATGCATGTACACGCGCGCGCACACACATGTACATGTGGACACACGCACACGCACACGAACACAAATATTAAGAGTGAACTTTTATAAATGTATATACGGGCTTATTGTATGTATTATATAGGAGTGGATCTATTAAGAAGCTAAAGGAGTACGTGTCTTGCCTCACATTGTGTCGTTTTACATATATATATTGTTTTTCTTAAATATAAAAAAATATACTATTTATATTTTTCATATGTAGTGTTGCTGGCACCCTAGACATAAAAAAGGACTGTGTTTCAGTGGTCAGGTGCTGTAACTTTATTACCTTAGCCACCGGAGTTCGAATTTGCTAGGATTACAATCGTTTTTTTCTTTTTTATTGGTATCTTAAGTTATTTTATGTAGTTTAAACAAGTATGTAGAGACATACAGGTAGATCTTATTTAAATAATAACCTAAATGGTCTGTAGTAAATGGATAAAATTGGGTTAGATACGACTCGTTTTGTAGATGTTACAAGTGTTGTAAAGTGCTACAAATGATCTAATCTTGATCATTCATACAGAGAGTTTGTGTAAGATCGGACCATGAAATGATTGTCTTATTATATAACAACGTTAATAATAGAGATTTACATTTCACAAAGATGACCATAGTTGACATGACCTGAATCTTGAGTGAGTAGTGAACTCCTGCCTATGAAGGCGGTCCTTTGATTTGTATGGGTGAGAGTAGCCAGATTACCAACTCAATATGCCTACCATTTTGGGGATTCGTTTGATTGGTGAGCTGGGAACACAACTACATAAGAAAAATTTCACTCATTTCCTAATGTCAGGGTAAGTAAATAAATTGCTCCCTTAAGGGCTGATTTTGGGGCTTGAGCCACACCCTATCTTGGCTCGAAAGGGACTTGGTCATAGTTGGACTATGACTTATTGTTCATTAGAGGAATCAGTAGTACTTAAGGAGTTAGATGCTATGAAGCACAGACACAGATACGACTATACGATACGGATACGATCGGATATGGCGATTTGCCAATTTCTAAAAAACTAAGAGACGGATACGTCTAAGGATGCGTCATTTTTTTATATATATTTTTAATATATATATTTCTAAAAAACGAGAATACTGATATGTTGAAGATACATTTTTTCTTTAAAAAAACCTAGGATATAGATAAATTTAGCATACAAGTTAATAACAATAGCACAAAATAGAATACAAACACTGAAATACAAAAAAAAAAAAAAAAAAAAAAAAAAAAAAAAAAAAAAAACATCTAAGATGTTAAAGTACAATAGTTAATAAAATGCAACAGAAAAGTGACTCATATTGCAAAAAAGAAAGAAGAAGAATATTAGAGAGAGAAGTATGAAGATAAACGAAGAACTTATTGTTGAAGATATTCAAATGATTTTATATTTTGGTGGACTTTGTGGGATTCAAATGTGAAGATGGAGATTAGATGATTCTAGTCTAGGGTTTGGTTTGTTATTTATTTATTTTTTCTTTTAGTTTTAGACTTGTAGTGAACTTTTTAAATAGGTTGCCTAATTTTAGATTGGGAAATATTATATGAGTTACTTGTCTTTTTTCTTTAAAAAAAAAAATACTCATATAAATAGATATGTTAAATCGCGTGTCAGATACATATATGGAAAGTATCTGAAAGTATAGATACGTCAAATCACGTATCAGATAAGTATCTAAAAAGTATTTGGAAGTATCGGTATCCGATACGTGTCTGGTACTGATTCTTTGCCTCACATGAAATATCTGTGCTTCATAGGTTAGATGTAACTATAGAGACAAAATGGTAATTTTGACCCAACTGTACTACGAGTAATTTGTGAAGGATGATCGCACTATTGACTGGTTATATCCAATGGACACATAAATATATCTATAGTGCGAAGAGTGCAGCTATCGATTTTTAGTGGAATGACCGATAGTTAATGGATGTCGAGTAATTTAATTAAAGAGTTTAATTAATTATCCAAGTACCATTGAAGCTTCAATCTACAGGTCCATAATATCCCCTCTGTAGTTCAACAGGATTAAATTGAAAATTAATTAACTATATATGATATAATTAATTTATATGTGATATAATTAATATAATGCATTTAATACATTATAATATAAAGTATTTTGAGAGTAATTTGAATATGATTCAAATACTAATTATATGAATGAGATTCTTATAATTAAATTAAATTTAAATATGATTTATGTTAAATATCATAAATAGTTGAGAGGAATTAAATATTTGAATATGATTCGAATATTAATTATATGGATGAGATTCATATAATTGAATTTAATATAAATATAATTTATATTAAATGTCATGTAATGTTGAGAGAAAATACAAATTATAGGTTATATTGTATTTGATACAATATAAAAAGTATGAGTTATATGTTATATTTGATATAATATATAGTTCAATATATATATATATATATATATATATATATATATTAGTTATTATATTTATATATATTTTAAAATTATTTCACTTAATTTTTTAATTAAATTAAATGAGGGAGAACTCCCTCCCTACTGTTCGTCTCCTTCACCTGATGGGTTTGGTGGTTACGAGAGGGTGACTCTCACAATTAGTTTTTTCTTGTCTTCCAAGAAAATTACAAAAGAAAAGGAAAACTCTCCTTCTTCTTCTTCCTCTTATCCTTTTTCCCTCTTCCAAAAGTTTGTGTGGAGCCCATCACTCCTGCACATTCTCATTCCCAAGAGAATATAGAGGGTTCTCAAGTGGTGGTGCCCAATTGGGATTCCGTATTTTGGAAATCGAGATCCAGAACAAAAGGTTTGTGATTCGGATCGAGGGAATTACGCGAAGAAAGTATTCTTCAAGGGTAAGTGTCAATTTCTTCTCTAATTTTCCCTCAAAAGCATGTTATAATTGTATTTCCTTAATGCATATTTTTCTGTTCTGTAATTTTTATGAATTATGTGAAAACTAAATGGGAAAAGTCCTTGCTTCCACTGCGAAACCTCGATGGTTTCTCTTCACATTGACCATGTGTCACTTATCCATTAGCTCATGTGTTGTCCATGTGTCTCAAGATAACCAGTATTAGTGTCCATGTAATCCACCTTCTACTTGCAAAATTTCCTATAAATAGTAACATTTGGTGGGTTTTGGAAGACAGGTGATCAATCCAAAAATATTGGAGAAAGTTGAGAAATTTATTGTTATTTATTTTATTATATTTTATTTATTTTAATATTATATTTTATTGATATCCGTGTTTCAGTTGTGCTCCTCAAGTTCATAGCACGTTATTAGCATGAGCTCTTATTGTTTTCCCTACTAAAAGTAGGTCATAAAGGTATGTTGTTTTTTTCCTCTTCGTTATAATTAATAAATTTAATGTTATTTTGCATATTTAATATATATTAAATTTCTAATATAAATGCAATATTTTATGATAGTGCTGCCATGACAAATCTCACAAAATTAGAATTCATCGCCTTTGATATTAACGATAGTCATGGGTGCTTGATTATGAAATCCACCTAGATGCTATAAATCTTAGAGAGACTATTAAAGAAGGAAATACGACATTCAGTCAAGACAAAGCAAAAGTTATGATTTCTTTCGTTATCACGTCCACGAAGGATTGAAAATGAAGTATCTTACAATAAAAGATCCCCGTATCTTGTAGAAATGTTTGAAAGAGAGGTATGATCATTTTAAGACAGTTATTTTTCCTAAAACTCGTTAAGAGTGGATGCACTTGAGGCTACATGATTTCAAATTAATAAGTGATTACAACTCTGCATGATTTAAAATCAGTTCAAAATTGTTGTTATGGGGAGAGAAAATTACTGATGTTAATATGTTAGAGAAGACATTTTCTACACTTCATATCTCGAATATGCTCCTGTAGCAGCAATATCGAGAGAAAAGTTTTAAACAATATTTTAAACTAATTTCATGTCTTCTCGTGGCGGAACAAAATAATGAGTTATTGATGAAAAATCATGAAACTCGACCAACCGAAACGACATTATTCTCTGAAGTGAATGTTGTTTAATAATAATTGTGGTCGTGGTCGTGGTTAAGGTTGTGACCATGATAGAAGAAGAAATAATAATTATTTTTGTGGTGGTCGTTGTAATCATTCAAATTTCAAAAGAACCACACAAAATGATGATCACAAAGGATAAGCTCCACAAGATAAGAGTTCAAAAAATGTTGAAAAAAATGCTTTTGATGCGGAATGACTGGTCATTGGTCACGCACTTGTCATACGTCAAAACACTTAGTTGATTTCTATCAAGCATCCTTGGAGGAAAAAGAGAAAAATGTGAAAGAAAATTTTGCATACCAGGATAATGACATATTTGACCCATCCCATATGACAAAATTTGGATGTGGCGGACTTTTTTGAATTTACTGAAAAGAAAATCGGCAGAATTGATGAAATATCAAATGTTTTCTTTTACTTTGAAAATATCTAGATTTAATGTTGTTGTTTTTTCTTATCTCCATGCTTTTTTTTAGTAGATGTTAACCTTTGTATAATCCAAATGTTTTTTTTATTGTAGTTATTTTCTTTAATGAAGAAACCTGGATCATTATCATGTGTTGGGTGCTAAAAAATGAGTAAAGAAGATCTATGTCGGGCAGACAGTGCAACTACACATACAATATGTAACAACCCCACTTTCTAGGACTACTAAAAAGGGAATTGCTACTGCATGCATGCATACATATTCTCATTGAAGAAAATAAAGTAAATTAAAGAAAATAATCATAATCTTAAACTGCATTAAGTATATAAAAAAAATATTCTAACATATCTCAAAATCTTAAATTGTTCAACCCGGGCATCCTTTTTAACAAGAAACAATTTATAAAAAAAAATGAATAAATAAATAGATAAATTAATTAATTAAATTATGATAAATCCATGAATGGATAAAAACAAAACATGCGAAAATATAAACAGTCAAATGCGGAAGCGAATTCTAATTCCTTTAGCACTGTCACGGATTTCTCTTGTCAGTCACCCGAGTGTCCTTGCCCTTACCTAAAAAAAAATAAGGATAAAGATTGAGTATAAAATACTCAGTAAGTGATCTCATTATCGGGATCAGACTATGCATCCATGAGCAAAGAAAAAAAAATAGCCCATGGCTCATATAGTTACATCGGTTTTTTATGACGTAAGGAAAACCAAAAGACGTACTATCTTGCCTTGAAACACATGTCTAGCAGCCCGTAGGCACACCGTCAAACATGATAATAACATGAACGTGAACCCGTCGACCCACGCATGTCTAGGGGCCCGTAGGCACATCGTCAAACATAATAATAACATGAACGTTAACCTGTCAGTTCACGCATGTCTAGCGGCCTGTCGGCATACCGTCAAAACATGAAACATGAAAATAAAAGTAACATGAACATAAACCTGTCGGCTCATGCATGTCTAGTGGCCCGTAGACACACCGTCAAACATGATAATAACATGAACGTTAATCTGTCGGTTCACGCATGTCTAGCGGCCCGTAGGCACACCATCAAACATAGTAATAACACGCGTCAAGGCAAGACAATAAACTGCTCTACTGGTCTATTCATGCATCACATACATAATATCAGTACTGATCATAATTTTAACATGCTTATATACTTGCAACCACCATGCAACTAGCAAAACATAATATCAAACAAAATCATGCTCCAGAGTCAACCAAGTAACTTGATAGGTCTAATCTAGATCGCCTGACACGAAGGCATTAGTAATAGTATCACTTACCTCAACTTGGTCACAAAAGTCCACGCAAATAATTCCTTAAAACCTTTGGAAAACTTGAATCAACCCAAAGTTGTTGCTTGATCCAAGACAAATTCCAAAACTTGATACAAGTAGCCAATCTGATCAAGAATTAATTCCAAAATCAATAACTTATTTTTTTTCCATTATTACTCTCAATCCAAAAGAATAACCAACCAGTTTACACAAAACTTACCAAAACTGAAACTCTTCGATGAAGAGAATGGTCCTTTCTTTGTTAGCAACGCCTCGAAATCCAAATCCTGAAAGTCGACACAATGGGTAACACTAAAATCGTTTCCAACACCAAGAGGCACTTTAAAAAGACTCAACACCAAATCTTACCCAAAACAATCCAAGCTTACCCAATCTCAAAAAGGTAGAGGCAGCGAACGGAACGACAAGAAGGTGACGAGGAACTCACGCAGCGGCGACGGAACGACGAGGTATTGCTTGCAGTGGCACTGGCGAGGAGATCCGACGAGGTGAGGCTGCTTGCAGCAGCGCTGGTGAGGAGATCCGGCGAGGTGAGGCTGCTTGCAGCGACGCTGGCGAGGAGATCCGGCGACGTTGCTTGTGGCGGCACCGAAACGGAAAGGCTGGTGGCTGGAAGGCGGACGGCTAGGGCAGGAAGGAAAAGAAGAAGAAGAAGGGAAGGAAAAAAAAGGGTTACGTGCGTGTGGGTTGAGGAGAGAGAGAAAAGTAAATTTAAATTTTTTTTTTCATTCCTTTAACCCTTTCCATAAATATATATATAACCAAATTAAACTCTTCCTTTTCCCTTAAAAAAATAACTTCCTTAATTATCTCCCAAAATATATATATACTTATATATATATTTTTCTTTTCCTAAAAAAAAAAAAGAATCTAATATACACATTTAATTATCTCCATAGATAACCAAATCTCAAATCTCCCAGATATAAGCCAAAATAAAACTCAATTAATTCCAAATAATTAAATCATATTTTAGCTTAGCCTAAAAACATAAATCTCATATAATTTATCCAAGTAGCCAACAATAAAAAAAAAAAAAAAAAAAAAAAAAAAAAAACTTAATTACAAAATAAAAATCAGGATGTTACACAATACTTACAAGTAAAAATTAATTTTTCAAACTGATGATGCTAGAAACAAAAGTTAATACAATATCAAGTTTTACAAATCTAATTGAAGGATTTGGAAAAGCAAATATTATTTTGCCTAGAGGAACAAAATTTACAATTGACAATATATTATTTTCTAGTCAATCAAAGAGAAATCTACTTAGTTTTAAAGATATTGATGGAAAAGTCGACATGCACAGGGGAAAAGAGAATCGATTTTACTCTAATTACCCAAATTATGCAACCCTAAATGAATTAATTAGGGTTATTTTGAAATAATACCTTTGAAGCTCCCAAAACTCCTCTATCGCCGCTCGAACATGAACCAGACAACCACTAGAGCTGATCTACTATCCTTTGGACTCAGAACCGGGTTGTGGGATCCGATGGATGAAGAACTCGAGAGAGAGAAAGAGATGGAAATAGTAGAATGAATTTAGGGTTGGGTTTAGCTTTTTTCAGCCCAAATTTTAACAACTAATATTTGCAAAATTTCCAAAAGTCTTTAATCCAAAATGACAAGCCCATATTTATAGAAAAGGGCCATGCAAAATTACATGAAATAACTTCATAAAAACCCAACACCTAGAATCCACTATCTAAGTGGGCTTAATGTCTCTACTATAAGCCAACACCTAGCCCACTCTTTTGTTAGTAGAATTATCCAACAAAAGTTTGGATTGTCCCACTAACTTTAGTCAAAGGGCAAAATAGTCATTTGATCAAAGTCAAACTTTGACCAAAAAGTCAACATTTTGACTTTTTATGATTTTTCCCGTGTTGACTAATTTTGACCTCCCAAGCATGAATCCGCATTCATTTTCTCGTAATTCAAATCACATTTGAATATAAGGTCGGTCAAAGTTTGACTTTACAAAGTTGAAAAGTCAACTCTTTGACTTTTTACATCTTTGACCATTTCCATTATTTTCAAGCTTCCAAATATGAACGTATTCATATTCTTGATATTTAAATCACATTTAAATATTAAATTTGTATCTCTAAACTAAAAAACCGATCACTATATCACATATACTTGTCAGTTTCTCTCTCTTCACCTAATTCGAACAATTCAAATTATTCTATCATACTGTTCTAAGTTTATTCCATATGAGCTAGTAGGGGAACCTAATGGACCTATAGATGGGCTCCAACGATCCGAGATTAGCTGGCTAAACTCTTTAGATGGAGCTAATCAACATTCATTAACTCACGGGTCATTCCACTATAGTCCCGCAGTTGCACTCCCCTCACTATAGATATATTTGTGTCCATATGATATAACTATGATTAGTAAGCTAATCCTATACAGGTTGTTCGTAATCTCAGTTTGGTCATAAAAACCGTTTTACCCCCAAGACTACATCTTATTCCTTAAGTTCCACCGATCCTCTAATGAACAATTGGTCCCCTTGTTCAAGACCTAGATTCAGTACTAAAGGGAACAACCTATCTACTATCCCTATAACGGGTAAGAGTGAATTCCGTCTTTCACCCTATGTTCCCAGCTATCCACCTGATCTTACCCTTGAAATGGGAGGCTTATTGGGCCAGCGATAATGAGCTGCCCTCACCTATGCAAATCTAAGGATAATTCTGAGTGAACAGGAGTTCATAGTTAGCTCAGGATTAAGATTAAGTTACCCAGGTCATCAATTAACGAAATAGTCAATTTTATACATTAAATGACATTTAGAATGTAAAAAGTGACTATTTCATGGTTCAATCTTATGTAAACTTTTTACATAGGATGCCCCCATTTTCATGTCTCCACATGAACGGTTTAGGATCACATCGTTTGTACTAATTACAAAATGGGCCGCATCCACAATGTCCCCAGAATAAGGCGTCTAACCTTATTCATATACTATAGACCATTTTGGCTATATATATTTGAACTTGATCCATATTTATGTCACTGCATAAAGTTCAAATTTAAACTTAATAGCCTCGAAAACTTAGTTTATTGGATTCATGAATATAGAATTTAAATTTACTAAATATTTTCAATAACAGCTTTATTGAACAAGAATATGATATTACAAACTACGAGTTTTAGGACATAAAATCCAATAGATATACATTGCAATAGTTACCATATTGAGACTGATAGAAACAATAATATGGAGTATCTTTATATCATATCTACTGTCTCATATGAACAACATATATTGGAAGAGTTGACTGTTTTATCTTCTGAATTATGTTATACTCATATACGAGTAATTGAAACATATGCAACAATGACCTGAAGTTCATGAATCCATACATATTTACAATTTGGCATGACAAATTAGATCATCTAGGGTCTATAATGATGAGAAGAACTATTGAAAATTCAAATGGATATTCATTGAAGAGCCAGAAGTTTCTTCAATCTAATAATTAACATGTGATGCTTTCTCTCCAGGCAAACTAATCACTAGACCATCATCAGTTAAAGTGAGGACTGAGTCACCTATATTTTTAGAACAAATTCATGGTGATATATGTGGACCTATTAACCCACCAAGTGAATCATTTAGATATTTTACAATATTAAAAGACGCATCCAGCAGATGGTAACACGTGTGCTTATTAGCAAGTCGAAATATTGCATTTGCAAGATTATTTGCTCAAATAATTAACTTAAGAGCACAATTTACTGATTATACAATTAAGACCATTTGTCTTGATAATGTTGGTGAATTTACATCTCAAGCTTTTGATAATTATTGTATGTCAATTGAGATAAGTGTTGAAAATTTTGTAGTTCATGTTCATACATGAAATGGTTTAGCACAATCATTTATAAAACGTTTGTAATTAATTAAAAGATCATTATTCATGAGAGTTAAGCTTCCTTCATCTATATGGGGACATGCTATTTTTCATATAATGTCACTTGTATGTATTAGACCAGCAGTTTATCATAAATACTCGCCATTATGATTAGCTTATGGTCATGAGCCAAATATATTCCATCTAAGAATTTCTAGATATGCAATATATGTTCCAATTGCTCCACCACAATGCACTAAGATGGGTCCTCAAAGGAGGTTAGGAATATATGTTGGATATGATTCCCCATCAATTATTAAATATCTTGAACCTCTGACGGGTGATATATTTATTGCACGATTTGTTGATTGTCATTTTAATGAGACAAATTTTTCAACATTAGGAGAAGGAATTAAGAAATTGGAAAAAGAAATTATATGGAATGCATTGTTATTATCTCATTTAGATCCCTGTACAAATCAATGTGAACTTGAAGTTCAAAAAATAATTTATTTGCCAAATCTAGCAAATCAATACCAGATGCATTTGTAGATGCAAAGAAAGAAGTTAAGTCACATATACCATCTGTAGATGTTCCATTGAAAATTGATATCCTAACACAACAAGTTGTCACTAATGAGTCTAGAACACGATAGAAACCTGGTAAACCAGTGGGTTTCAAAGATAAAAATCCTCGAAAACGAAAAATAATTAATAGTAAAAAAGACTTGGTTGAGGATGTAAATATCTATGAAGAAATCCTCGACATGACTAGTGACGAAGGTGAAATATTTAAAGATAATAATGAGATTTCTATAAACTATGTCATAACAGGAAAAAGATAGATCCAAACTAATATAGTTATTGATAACATTTTTTGCATATAATGTTGCTCTTGATATTATATCTGAAAATGATGATCCTAAACCTAAATTTGTTAAAGAACGTCGACTTAGAAAAAATTGGCTTTAGTGGAAATAAGCAATCGAGGCAGAATTAAACTCACTTTCAAACGTCGAGTTTTTGGACCAATAGTCCAAACATTAGAAGGTGTGAAACCTGTGAGATACAAATGGGTATTTGTGTGAAAAAGAAATGAAAATAATGTGATCAAAAGATATAAAGCAAGACTAATTGCACAAAGTTTCTCACAAAGACCTGGTATTGATTATGAGGAGACATATTCTCCAGTGGTGGATGTAATTACACTAAGACATTTAATTGGTCTGACTATGTATGAAAATCTAGACATGCATCTAATGGGTGTAGCCACATCATATTTATATGGATCTCTTAATAATGATATTTATATGAGAATCTCATAAAGATTGAAGGTATTTGAAATATATAAATCAAATTCTCGGGAATTGTATTCAATAAAGTTACAGAGGTCATTATATGGATTGAAACAATCAAAACAAATGTGGTACAGTTGCCTAAGTGAATATTTATTGAAAGAAGGATATCAAAATATTTCAATATGTCAGTGTATTTTTTAAAAAAATAATCAAAGATTTGCTATTGTAACTGTATATGTTGATGATTTAAATATATTGGAACTTTTGAAGAGCCTTCAAAGGTAATAGAATATCTTAAGAAAGAATCTGAGATGAAATATTTCAGAAAAACAAAGTTTTGCCTTGGCTTACAAATTGAGCATTTAGCAGGTGAGATATTTGTTCATCAATCAACTTATACAGGACAAATTTTGAAAAGGTTCTATATGGACAAAGCACATCCATTGAACATTCCAACAGAAGTTTGTTCACTAGATGTGAAGAAAGATATATTTCAACCTCGAGATGATAGTGAAGAACTTCTTGATCTTGAAGTACCATATCTTAGTACAATTGGTGCATTTATGCGTATCTTGCTAATAATATAAGAAAAGAAATTGCATTTTTAGTAAATTTATTAGCAAGATATAGTTCTTCTCCAACAAAAGAAATTAAAATGGAAATAAACATATACTATATTATCCCCAAGGAACGATCGACATTGGTTTGTTTTATTCAAATAAATAAAATTTTGATCTAGTTGGCTATGTAAATTCTAGATATTTATCTAATCCATATAAAGCTAGATCTCAAATGGGTTATCTATTCACATGTGGGGGAACTATTATATCATGACAATCGGTGAAACATATCATAACAACCACTTCTTTAAGTCATGTTAAAATTCTTGCAATGCACGAAGCTAGTCAAGAATGTGTATGACTAAGATCAATGACTCAGAACATTTGTGGAACATATGGTTTGTCTTCTAGTAAAAATCTTCTAGCGATATTATACAAAGACAACACAACATGCATATCCTAAATCAAATGAGGATATATTAAAGAAGATAGAACAAAACATATTTCACCAAAGCTTTTATATACTCATGATCTAGAAGAAAATGGTAACATCACTATACAATAAATTTGTTCGAAGGATATATAACCTAGTAGACTTATTTACAAAATTATTACCAACTGCAACCTCTGAAAAATTGGTGCACAACATTGAAATGCGGCGACTCAGAAATCTCAAGTGATATTTCTATGAGGGGGAGTAAATATATTATATTCTTTTTAAGAGTATTAGATTATATGAAATATGTACACTTTTTCCTTCACTGAGATTTTTTTCCTAGTAGATTCTTGCCTAGTAAGGTTCTAACGAGGCATATTTTATATATAATGAGCATCTAAAATGGAGTATTATATATGTGTAATGTAGATGCTCATTATTAGTGTTCATTAGCCATGTATCACTTACCCATTATCCCATTTGTCCATGTATCTCAAGATTACACTTAGTGTTCATATAATTCACCTCCTACTTGCAAAATTACCTACAAATAGTGACATTTGGTGGGTTTTGGAAGACACACACATATTGGTGATCAATAAAAAAGATCAAAGAAAGTGGAAAAATTCATCTTTTGTTGTTTATTTATTTTATTATATTTTATTATTATATTATATTTATTTTAATATTATATTTTGTTGGTATCTAAGTTCCCTTTGTACTCCTCAAGTTCACAACATATAATAGTTAAGAAAAACTAAATTTCTTTTTTATTTTTTTCTCAAATGTGTTCATGTTTACATAGAAATATTTGTTAAATTTTAGGCTTGTAACTATTTGGTTATTTGTTTTATGTTTTTTAAAATTAAGGCATACAAACACCATTTTCACATATAATTTTTTTTTTTTTTTTTTGCTTTGTTATTTACTTTATTATTACTTTAAAATTACATTCAAGTTAGTACGAGTTTAATCTTTACTTTTTGAAGTTATGACTAATAAATATTTAAGGCCCCGTTTGGTAACCATTTTGTTTTTAAAAATTAAGCTTGTGGACATTACTTCTACCTCCAAATTTCTTCATTTGTTATATACGTTTGCATCAACAGTTTAGAAAACCAAGCCAAATTTCAAGAACTAAAATAAGTAACTTTCAAAAAGTTGTTTTCATTTCAGGAATTTGGCTAAGAATTCAACCATTGTACTTAAAAAAGATGCAAGTTCTTGTAAGAAATGTTGATGAAATAAGCTTAATTTTAAAAAACAAAAACAAAAAACCAAATAGTTACCAAGCAGACCTAAATTTTCAATTTTCACACTAGTATGTCCCTTAAAAATATCTAATAAATATATAAACTTTTAATTTAATATATAAAAATATCATAAAATGTAAAAAAATGCTTAAAGATTAAACATTAAATTAGATAAAAAAAATATTTATGTTTCTAATTGAACCTAAAATTTCCAATTTTGTAGCCCAATAGTTACATTATTTTTTTCAAATGTCTGGTACTATCTATTAGATACCCAATCAAGATGTTAGTGGTCTAGTATATATTTTTAGAAACGCGGAAACTATGTATGACACAATAGGTCGTTAATGGGCTAAAATTTCAACCTTATATAAAGTTATGCCCTCTAACATGAAATTCTAGATCTGTCACTGTCTGTATATCTGTAGGTTATGCTCGTTTTGGCGATATAATATGATTCGAATTATAACAACCCAGATTTGTACGCATAGAGGAAATTAAATGTCAAATATTAAATAGGACGAAATTTTATTTTAAAGGGGTGGTAAATGCAATACCCTAACCCTAATTTAGAAAGCAGGAAAACAAATAAAATATATAATTAAGAATGAAAAATATATAAATTTAATAGGAAAATCGGGTGGAAATTTAGAATGGGAAAAAATAGGAAATTTATTCATTATCCAAAAATAATGAATAAGGGAGCAGAATCAGGGATGATTAATTAGAAATTGGACACTAGCTAATTTAGGAGACTAACGGGCAGTAGATAACTTTTTGTTTGGGCACTGCTCATTGGAAGAATTGGAGGTGAATTAATTGCCCATATGTTCTTAAAATTTGAAAGAGTTAAAAAGAGGAAGTGGAATCCACAAGCAGTGAAGGCAACCATGCGTGAAAACTAACAAGATTGGAGAGAAAATTGGAGAGAGCGCGAGTAAAGAGAGCGAGATTCTCAGCAAGACAGTGGGAGCAGGAGCGGGAGCAAGAGCGAGAGCGAGAGTCACGAGAGCCAAACCAGCGAGAAAGCTGGAAAGAGCGAGATTTTGAGAACAAAGAGAGCGATATTTGGACAGAAGCGTGGATTATGAGTTGAATTTGGCCACGATCTTATAGATTATACATGGAGAACCCTAAAATTGAATACAAACAAAGGTTGAAGACGTAAGGGTAAACGTTAGCCAAAATTAGGTGTCTTATTAAGAGAAATTCTTAAACCTAAGTAATTTTAAAGAAGCCATTTGTAGGATGAGTTTTCACACTGAGAAGAGCCGAAAACCACTATAAATTGGACCCTTTGCCGGAAGATTTAACCCATTCTCAAACAATCTCAGTAACAAAGAATCGTGTGAAAGAGTCAGTGTGAGTAAGGAAGTTTTATGAGGTTAGAAGAGATAAAGCTCGAGTGAGGTGCTGCCCAAATTTCTTTCTAGTTTAAGAGGGAAAGCTCTACTGATCAAACCACAAGGAATAATAAGGAATAATTAGGATCGCAGTCAAGGTAAGTAGTTATCTCACCAGTGTTTCATGGTAGTGTACTTTTAATATGTTGCATAATTATGTTATTGTTATGTTGCATTACATGTTTAAAATACGTTTATCGACAAAGGACCCCATGCATTATGTTTGTTCATAAGATTAAATTTTAATTAGATAAAGGTTATGCTTCTAGAGCTAGTAGAACATGTATGGTTACACCCCTCTAGACCCAATTCTATGTCAAGATTATTCTAGGGCTAGTAGGGCATGTATGGTTGCACCCCTCTAGACTCAATTCTATGTCACGATTATGCTAGGGACTAACAGGGTATGTATGGTTGCACCCCTCTAGTCCAATCTTACGTTTATGTTAATGGTTGATGTTGGATGCGACTCTGGCCCTACTGACTGCATAACCCGCTAATCATCAGATGGGCTAGTTTCCGCTTAAGTCCTCATCTTCCTATCAGGGCGGAGAAGTTTACGTTAGTGATGTTGGATGCGACTCTGGCCCTACTGACTGCATGACCCGCTAATCATCAGATGAGCTAGTTTCTGCCTAAGTTCTCATCTTCCTATCAAGGCGGAGAATTTTACGTTAGAAGCATAACCGACCACCACATGTTATTATATGTTTTCGGTCCCAATCATATGTTTTCAGGACATGTTGCATGTGATTGTGCATTTAGTCACTACCTTATGTGAGAACTACTTACTGGGTATATTATATACTCATCCTATTTTTACAGACTTTGTAGGTAAGAACACAGCGTAGGTGACAGAACTGGACGTCGCTCAAATAGCCAACCATCAAACTCACTATTATAGGCATATGCATTTTTGTATCACCACGTTAGTGTTTTATGGATCCTGATATTTTGTAAAATAAACTTTTTATATAGTTTTCTACCTAATTAATAAAATCTTATATATGTTCTTTTGAGATTTTGTCCAAAACCCATCTCATAATAGAAAGTCTAAACATGCATGTCATAGCGGTCGAACCATAGTATGTAAGGATCCGGTCATTACACGAATATTATATTGATGCATCTAAAATTATATTTATTTGAACTTGTGACCCCCTACATAAAATCTTGGATTCACCACTTTATATACATTTATAATTATTATTTATAGTGAACTTTTATATTTATAACTAGCTCATTTGTGCAGGGATCCTTTTGTATATTTATATATTCAATATGGATTAATTAACCATAATTAGCCGAGCTATTTTCAAATAAAGTAAAATGAGCCAACCTAATAAAAAAAATATAGCAATCAGTGATAGATTATGATAGACATCTATCAAAATCTGATTGATGTCTATTATAGTCTATCACGATCTGCCACTGAGCGACATTTTGCTATACTTAAAATTATTTTCAACAGTTTTATCATTTAAAATAATTATTATAATTAACCATAATATAATATAATATAATATAATATATATATATATCAACTAAATATAACATCTAAATATTGTATTAAAACCAAAATAAACATATCTCAACAAGCATGAGATTTGTACTATCAACCTTGAAGTTAGAAATTTGGTTCTCCCACCCCTCATGTTGAAAAAAAAAATGTTGCACTCATTTTTTTTTAAAAAAAAACCTCAAAATTTTACTTTTTTTTTTAATTTTTTTAAATGAAAAACATCCTTCAATAACGGGTGAGTAGACAATTGATTTCTTTTGATCTAAAAGTTGGAGTTGGGGAAATTTCACTTATTGTTTGGTCTAAGAAATTTGTGGACTCGATGACCTAAACACATCAATTTTATGTTTTATAACTACTGTTATATTGTGCTATTAAAAAGAAAAAAACTCCTTATTTTTGTGAGCTCCACCACCTCACATTCCCGAACATCCTCTTAAGATTAAAAATTTTATACTCTTTTTCATAAGTAATATTAAAATGTCATCTATGAATTGTTTGTTATTTTAAGCTTGATTTTGCAATGTCAAAGATTAAATATATGCAAGTTTATATCAAAATAATTATGGTTAGAAGCTAAATAATTCTAAAAACAAGAATCTATAAACATCGATGTTAGAGGTTCAATTCTCCTACCAACTTATTTCAGAAAAATAAAAAATAGATAAAAATCTCCGACACTACATATTATAGAAAACAAATATTGTGTTGGAGTTAACGAACTCCCCCTTATTATTTGGTCTAAAGAGTTCGTGGACTCTACGACTAAAAAACATTAATTTTTTGTTTTATTAACTCCTTATCATGTGAGCTCCACGAAAAACTCTTTTCATTCTTTGCTACCACAACTATTCAAAAATTTTTAAGTGATAAAACTCCCAAAGTTCGTGTATAAATCAAGAGAGTGCAGTGACTCACAACACAACTTTGGGGCTCTAAACCATCAAAATCTGGGCTTTCATTACCGAAGACTTCCAAGACCTCTAATCTTGCTCGCTCTCACCATTCTGAGTATGAACTCTTAAACCATAGTCCAAATTAATTATTTAGTGGTAGTTACATGTTTGTCTCCAGGAATTATTATACCTATTCTTGAACATTTGTTTGTTGTGTGGTACATTTTATGGTTAAAATAGTTAACAAGAATGCTGCTGATGAACTCATTGTAGATGAACTGTTCGACAAAAGGACAATGGGAAAGAAGACCAGTTTTCAAAAGTCAGTTATCCATAAATTTGACTATTTTGAGTCAGGAACATGTATTATTTATAGCTATCGAGTCACCTTTCAAATGGTGGAGTGGAAGTACAGTCGAACAGTGACCTCCTTGGTTTTGTGAACTTTAGTTTAGACATAAATTGTACAATTACAAGCATTAATCATCTCAACCCAAAAAAGGAGTAGACGCCATTACCCTGAAAACTGTTTATGTAGGAGCTGGTGAGCACTGAAAAGGGTGATTAGTTGAGACCATGTGTAGGTATATTTTCCTCGAAGGATTTGAAATTATACATAGACAAAGTAGAGAATGTGGAAGGTAATACTTAGTTTAAGTAGGTAACTACAGTTTGTGTAGGATGATGTGAGCTCCATATTGAGGCTGCATTGTTAAAGCGGTGGTGGGAGCATGTGTATACGATGATAAAGCTCAAATGAGAATCGTTGCAGGATCATTGATAATGTCATTTTTGCTTCGATCTTGGCAAACTTTTGTCCTATGCATATTCAAGGACCCCAACCAAATGGTGCAAAAGCAATTGGATTTTTTTGTTGCTTTAGAAACCCTCTCAGAAAATCTTTCTAATTTAAATTCATTTGCATCTTCTCCTCATGACTCAGGATCACGTTGGATAAGAATAGTTGGTTAGCTCAACATGACTCCAGTTGGTAAAGCCAGTTTTCCAAGTCTTGTTTCTTTTTTAACAATACAACTAGTGAGTATAACCTTAGAACCTCGTTCAAGATCATAGTGACTTGTGGCATTACAAAAGTCACTTGTCATGTGTTAGCTAATACACAACTTTTTAGGACACACGTCCCCTCAAAAGTCACATTTAAAGTGTCACTCCTTGCCAACATGCCTAGCTAAAAAGCACAGATACAGATATAAGATATGGCTATGACATCCATACAGTGATACATCACTTTTATATTATCTAGGGCATGGACACGACAAGGGTACATTCATATATATATATATATATATTATACAAGAGAGAAATTCAAAGTCAATGAGTTTATGCATTTATATGCTTAAGGAATTAGTTTGATGTACTTCACTATCAAAATTTATTATTTTTTGTCATATATGTGTCTATTTAGTATACTCAAAAAGTGTTCGATGCATAACTAACAGATGTTGGCCTATTTGACTTTGTACAACTAATTTCTAGTACATCTACCAAGTGTTTGATACTTGTCGGAATGTCCAAGTGTTCGACACACAAAAATACGGTTTAAATGTCCATCAAAAGTAAGTATGCCAAGTTTAACAAATAGCTTTTATTCTTTGAACTTGCATAATCCAAAGGCAATAAGCTTGATTGAGATTAAGATTAGAAACTATTCTAGAATATTCATAGCTCCAAAACTCTCATGTGATTGCTTTATATGAAAAGAAAACCATTTGAATTTCATACATGAGACACGATTAAAATTAGGAAAAAAACGAATGAATAGAAACTAGAAAGTAAAGGCAGGAGAATATCATCACACTCACAACTTTTAATCGACTTGAACCATCATAATCTGGTTTCTTGTTACCAAAGATCTCAAAAACCTCTACTCTTGCTTGCTCTTGCCATTCTGAGTATGAACTCAACAATACCATCATCCAAATTAGTATTATGAATTAAGGTTGTTGAGATGAATGAATTAATTAATAAACATTAACACTAAAATGAAGTTTGGTTTAAGGGTTGGGATTAGATGAGTTAGGCATCCTAAACCCAACCTTTGTTTGGAGCAAGGACATAGGAAGTCATCCTTTTCTTATGAGATTGAATAGTAAACACTATAAAACTCATAGGTTACCCTTTTTTCTTTTTCTTATTTTTTTTTTATCTAATTTAATTTAAAAAGTTCGTCGGTCAACTTCCGAACACCACCTCCGATGAACGGCGTTGGCCAATTCCGACCGCCACATTTGACTACCGCCGCGGGCCAATCTCCTGGCACCAACTCTAGTGACCGCTTCCAGTCACCACTTCCAATGACCTCTACAGTGAACATTTTTTTAAGTCATTCTAAAAAGGTCTTTAGTTTAATTACAATAATATTTTTAAAAATACACTTTCTCTTTCTTTTAATCATTTTTTCTTTTGGAGTTTTTTTAAAAATAATATTATTATTAGATCATCTTTTTTTTAATTCTCTTCTTCCATTCTTTGTTTAAAATTAATGTTACCTTCATTTAGGAGATTTCATTTATTTCTATTTTTTACTAGTTGAAAATCGATCACCCATTTATTGAGATCTCAAGTATATATAGAATATAATGGTAATATAGTAAAAAATGTAAAAATACATCGCATATATCATTGTTTGTTTTTTTTGTCGTGTTTACAAATATACTGAGAAATGTAAATATACATCAAATATATTGTTCGGTATATAAGACAATATATCATATAGATTGTATTGTTCATGCACTTATCAAATATACTCTTTTTTTTTTATTATTATTATAGAAGATTCAAATATATAGTGTTATATATATCAAATATACCACATTTTCTCCTTCAAAGCTTCTTGTCAATTCTTGTTTTCATTTACGAGGGTAACAATTTTCAGATTTAAGATATTTTCCTTATAAAAAGGTAAATTATACCATATTTTTGTGTAAAATAATAACTCATTAGATTGCAATTGTATAATTAGGTATATTTATTTAGGCTATATGTATACAAATCCCTAATATAATTTAATATTTTTCAACTTTTTTACGTTGGTCAGTTTAACTAGCTCGAAGATTTAAGATTGTTTTTTAAACATAAAAGATTAAAATATTCGTAACAACTTAGCGCCAAATAAAAACTAAAAGTCAAACTTTATGATTTTTTTTTCCTCAAATGTAATTTGATTAAAAAAATAATAATTTTTCATAATTGAATAGAAGACTTATAATAGTTTCTTTCAATTTGAAGTTAGCATGTCATAACAAAAAATTGATCATTTTCAAATTAGTTAAAGTGACAAAATTCTATGAAGTTTTATTTCAAAATCTTGTAAATCAAAATACTAAATTACTAAAACAATAATTAAATAAAATTATAAAAAATTTAGTCATAACTCTATTTTAAAAAAAAACAAAAAAAAACAAAAAAATTCTTCTAACTTTGTTAGTTTATTTTAAACTTAACCATATTAAAATAATTAAGATGACAAGTTTGAACTATATATAAAATATAACTATTGATTAAATATAAGAAAATATTTTACAAACTTAATATTTATACATCTGCCCTCATTCCTAGGCTTCCTAAGTCTGCATTGCAAACACATGTTTCTTAAACCCAGACTTCCAAAATGTACTCCAAACATAGTTTTTTTAAACTCAAGCTATCTAAACGTCCCAGCCTAACTCCCAGGCTTAACATTCTCAGGTTTAAGATTCTAAATTGTACACCAAATGCTCCTAAAGGCTAAAAGTGAATATTTAATTAAAAAAAAAAATCAAGGTTAAAAGTATAAAACTTGAAATTTAAGTACCAAATTGAAACAAAACTCAAATTTCAAGGGTAAATTTATAGCGTTTTGAAACTTTAAGACTAAATTGAAATCAAACTCAAAATTAAGAATTAAAAGTGTAATATTTTGCAATCTAAAAACCAAATAGAAACTATAACGAAAACTTATAGACTAATAAGGTTTTTGTTCCCCCAATTTTAACAACTAGATGCTCTATCAAAGCCAAAATGAGCATAACTCAACTGACATGAGATTTGTATTGTCAACCTCGGAGTTGGAAATTTGATTCTCTCATTCTACATGTTGTAAAAAGAATTTTGTACTGAAAAATAAAATAAATAATATGAAAGATGTTTAAAAAAAAAAAAAAAACTCGAAACCCTACCTTTTTTTTATTATTTTTTAAATTAAAAGCATCCTTCAATAACAAGTGAGTAAAGACAATAGGTTTTCTCTAATCTAAAAGTTGGAGTTGGAAAATTTCACTTATTGTTTGGTCTAAGGAATTCCTAAGCTCCACGATCTAAAAACATCAATTTATGCTTTATTAATTCCTTATCCTATGGACTCCACCACTTCACAACCCCAACCACCCTCTTAAGATTAAAGATTTCAACTCTATTAGAGTAACAACCAACTTGAGTTTGTGATGTGGCCGACTAAAGCTGATAAAGAAAACTGAAGAAAACTTTAAAATCAAATCACGGCAGACCTGGGTTAGAAATAGAAATTCACAAAGAACTAAAACACAGAAAACTTTTGGGTTGGAAACAGACCCACAAAGAACTAAAGCGTGGAGAACTCTAGTCTGGAAACAAAGATCATCATAGAGCGATCTAAAACAGAATCCACGAACTGCTGATTTGAAAACAGAACAAAGATCGTGGAAGATCAGAAAACGTAGCAGATGCTGAAATTGAAAAACATGAACCTAAAATCAACTAAGCAGGTGAACCAAATTTGGATTTGCCTCCGTCAATCATGGACAAAACTGGAGACTAAAAGATATAAACTCTAGGGCTCTGATACCATGTTACTTTTGTATATATTATTAAATAATCAACTTAATCAAAATATATTACAAAGGCAAATAAATAGACATCAATAGACCCAACAAAGGAAAGAAACAGAAAAGAAAAAACTAGATAAAGAAGAGATACAAGAGGAATAATAATTGGAATAAATCCTAACTAATTTTAACAAAGATTACCTTAAGCTTTTCTGGATTGATTATCTTTCTGTATTTGACCCATTTTAGTCCTTCATGATTTATAAGTCCATTTGAAAGGTTTTTAATAGTTAGGTAGTTTCCTATTTTTAGAGGGATTTTGTTTATTTTTAAGTTCTGTTTGCCACTTTGTTGAATTGTAGTTAGTGGGTTGTTATTTCTCTCTTATTTATCGTGGAATACAGTGTTAACATAAATACTTTAAATCTATATTGAATAGATAAACTCTAGGATCATTCATGCGAAATTGTCAAGAATAATAATATACAAGATTCCATAGAGAAACTAATGATAGCTTCAAGATGATGATAGATGACTATGGTCTTCCTCAACCAAAACTCTGAATGCCCTTAGTGGGATCTCTCTCTAGATGGGATTCAAGAAAGAGTGAGAGCTTATTGTTTTGGTATATTGGGGACCATAGTCTAAGGTCTCTTTATATACTAGATCAATTAGAGTTCCCATTAAACCCTAATTAACTAGGAATGGACTTCTATCCATTAAGTTCATACTCAATTAGGAATCTAGGGCCTTAATTAATTAGATCACATAATAGGGCCCAATCTAATAAAATAATCCAATCTGATAAATTATTAATCTACATACATAGCCCATACTTTAATTAAACATAGTATTATTTAATTATGTCTAACAATCTCCCACTTGGGCTATGTCTGTGTACCTAATATAATTAAATCATATAAACTTTAAGCGTGCATAAACAGGTTATTTCAATAATAGAATTCCCCTTTAATTCAATCTGGTCTATCTCCTGTATTAGTACGAAATCAAGGTGACTTTCATCATTACCCTTATAACTAAACCTTCCTTGATCACCAATTCCAATACATTCAATGATATAGATCAAGTATGGATGGATAGCATGGAAACTACATGCAAAATGATCTAGATCATGCCTGTGTCCAACTAGTCCAAATAACTTAATAAGATTATTCTTAAAAACTTTATGCTAAACTGCATGCATGAAAAACGAGTTCAGATAATAAAGCATAAACCATCAACTTTATTCTATATAGAAAATAAACAAAATAAGGTCAAAGAACATCATCAATAACAAACTCCCACTAAACCATGGAATCAGAAAAGTGACTAACACCTATGTGAGCAACATGCTCATGAAAAACTTAAGGTGGTAAACCTTTAGTAAATGGATCTGCCACCATAGAGTTTGTTCCTATATGTTCTATCAAAATTTGAACATTCTGAACTCTTTCTTTAACAACCAGAAACTTCATGTCTACATGTTTTGACTTCGTATTGCTTCTATTATTGTTGGAATACATCACTGTCGACTTATTGTCACAAAATAATTTTAGTGGTCTTTCTATGCCAACCACTATTCACAGCCCAGTGACAAAATTTCGCAATCATATTCTATGATTGGATGTCTCATAACATGCTATAAACTCAGCAGCCATAGTAGAAGAACCCATAAGTGTTTGTTTAACAATTTTCCAAGATACAACTCCTCCAACCAACATGAAGATATAGCCTGAAGTGGATCACAAAGTATTTTGATATCCAGCATAATCAAAATCAGAATACCCAATGATCTCCAAAACTTCTTATCTCCGATAAGTGAGCATATAATCTTTTTTTCTTTGTAAATACCTCATAGCCCGTTTGGCTGCTTTCCAATGATCCATCCCAGGTTACTCAAATATCTGTCTAACACTCCAACTATGAACGCAATATTTGGACACGTGCATACTTGAGCATACATTAGACTTCCAACAGCCGATGCATAAGGAACCTTTTGCATCTTCTTGGCCTCGACTGTGGTTTTGGGGCATTGACCTAAATGAAATTTATCACCTTTAGCGATCGGGGTATCTCCTGGTGCATAATCTTTTATGCCAAATCTACTCAAAATCTTTTCAATGTAGTTCTTTTGTGACAATTTCAAAATAACTTGAGAACGATCTCGCAGTATTTCAATTCCTAATACAAAAGAAGCATCACCAAGATCCTTCATCTCAAAATTCTTTTCGAGAAATCTCTTAGTCATGTTATACAATAAACCTACATCATTACTAGCTATGAGTATGTCATCGACATATAACACTAGAAAGATTGATTAACTCCCATTGAACATATGATATACACAATCTTCCATTATATTCACCTCAAAACCAAAGGAGGTTATCACTTCATGGAATTTGTAATACCACTGACGAGAGGATTGCGTAGATGGATTTCTTCAATTTGCACACCATAGACTTTGAATTACCAAACACAAAGCTTTCTGGTTGCACCATATAAATCGTCTCATCAATGTTCCCATTGAGAAACGCAGTTTTTACATCCATCTGGTGTAGCTCTAAATCAAAGTGAGCTACCAGTGCCATGATTAACCCTAAAAGAGTCTTTCGATGAAACCGAAGAGAAAGTCTCTTTGTAATCAATGCCTTCCTTTTGAATAAAACCCTTTGCAATAAGACGAGTCTTATATCTTTCGATATTTCCATGTGAATCCCTTTTGATTTTAAATATCCATTTACAATCTATGGGGTTTCACTCCTGATGGCAGTTTGACAAGTTCCCAACTGTCATTGTCTATCATGGATTTTATTTCCTCTTCCATAGTACTTATCTACTTTTGAGAGTTAGAACTTTGTAAAGCTTGTTGGAAGTTGATTGGATCATCTTCCATTACGCCCATATCATCCTGATGTTCTTGAAGAAACACAATATAATCATCTAGAATTACACTTATTCTCTCTCTAGTAGATCTTCTTAGTGGCACTTTTTGAGGTTATTGAGATTGAACTTCAGGTTCAATAATGGGGACTTCAATGTTGTCTTATTCTATAATTGGTTCAATAGTGAAGTCAGGAATTAGAGCCTGAACATCATTTATAACTACATGAGGAAAAGAAACTAATTCCTCTTCAAAGACAACTTTCCTTATGTTATCTTCCTCACCAAACTCAACATCCTCAAGGAATCTAGCATTTCCTGTCTCAAACAATGATCCAGAAGTGGGATCATAAAACTTGAAACCCCGAGAGCACTCAGAATACCCAACAAAATAACAGCTAATAGTTCTTGAGTCCAATTTTCTTTCATTAGGCCTATAAGGCTTAGCCTCAGCTAGACAACCCCAGATGTGGAGATGCCTAATACTAGATTTCTTTCCTATCCACAGCTCATCAGGGGTTTTAGCTACTGCTTTACTAGGTACCCTATTAAGGATATATGTTGTAGTTTTTAGTGCCTCACCCTAGAGGGATTCTGGTAGAGAAGAATGACTAATCATACTTCTTACTATATCCTCAAATGTTCTATCTCGCCTTTCCACTACACCATTCATGTTGGGTTTTCCTGACATAGTGTATTGGAGGACGATTTCCACATTCCTCTAGGTATTTGACAAAGGGCCTTAGACGTTGTTCACCTGATCCATTACATCTACTGTAGTATTCACCACCACGATCAGATTGACAGTCTTAATTGCTTTCCAAGTTAAAGTTCAACTTCAGCTTTGGGAGACTTGAAAACGTCTAAGGATTGAGACTTCTCATGAATTAAATATAGGTACCCATATCTTGAATAGTCGTCTATGAACGTAATAAAATATTGTTGTCCATTCCAAGAGGCTGTAGGGAATGGACCACAAATGTCTGTATGTATTAGTTCTAAGACGTCTGAGCATCTGTTGGCACCTAATTTTCTTATGTTTGTTTGTTTTCTCTTAATACATTCCATACAAACGTTGAAGTTACTTAAATCAAGGGAATTAAGAATTCCATCTGATACAAGTCTCTGAATTCTTTATTTAGAAATGTGACCTAAATGCTTGTGCCATGACATAGCGGAATTCTCATTTAATTTACACTTTGTACCATATGAATTAGATAACAGGTCTTGTTAAATGAAGCAAAAGAATCAAGTATATATAGACTATCAATTAAAGAACCAGTACCAATAAGCTTAGAATCTTGAAAAAACTAACTTTATTATGTCCAAAAGAACAAGAAAAACCAAATTTGTCTAAATAGAAATAGAAACTAAATTCCATCTAAATGGTAGTACAACAAAAGTCTCCTTCAAATCCAAATAACAGCTAGTATTTAAAAGTAATCTAAAATTCCCAATAGCTTTAACTGGAACTGCATTGCCATGCTCACATAGATGAATCTTTCTGAATCACTTGGTGGTCGGCTCCACAGGCAACCCTACATTGATATACTTGTGTGAGTAGTAGCACCAAAATCTATCCACCAAGTATCTGTAGGTACAGAAGCTAAATTAACTTTAGAACAAACCAAAGTAAGAAGTTTAACCTTCTTTACACACCACTTGGCGTACTTGGGACAATCTTTCTTGAAGTGACCTTTCATTTTGCAGAAAAAATAAGGTTCAGTAGATTGTTTCTTGTTTTTATTTTGCTGAGATGACCCCTCTGCAGCATCCACAAATTTCCTTTTCTTCTTATCACGAGAGTCTGTTGCCAAATGAGCACTTTCTGTCCTTTCTCTCTTAATCCTATCTTCTTCTTGCACAACTTGTGAGATAAACTCATTAATACTTTGTTTATCCTTTTGAGTATTATAGCTTATCTTAAACTGAGTGAATTGTGCAGGAAGAGAGATAAGTACCAGATGCACGAGTAAATTTTCATTTATCTCAATATCAAGTGCCTTTAATTTCCTGCGAGATTGGACATTTCCATAATGTACTCCCTTATGTTTCCATTGCCCTTATATCTCATAGAAGTTAAAGAAGTCAAAAGATTATTTGCTTCCCTTCTTTCATTTTTAGCAAAATATTTCTCAATTTGAGCAAGGAACTTATTGGCATTTTCACTTTTCATGATAGAGCCCCGAAAAGACTCCGGAATGGAGTGCCTAATGATCATCAAACACATGAGACCATTCCCACTTCTCTATATTAGTTGTATTTGGTTGTTCCTCCATAGAAGTAGGTTTATCGGTCCTTAATGCAAGGTCCAAATCCATACACCCAAGAAGTATCTCTAGGCTTCCAAATCTTGAAGTTCGATCCATTCAACTTAGGGATTGAACTCAGATTTCCAAATATTTGAGTAAGAGCAACTGAAACAATAAACAACAAAACATATACTCACAACTAAATTATAACAAAATAATTTTACATATATGGTGGGCCCCTTTAATAAGATACCTAGCACAACATTGATGTTCAACCTTTGGGCAAAAAACACCAACTGTAAATAATACTCTTAACGTAGTAATCAAAGTACTGACAATTAACTCTGTCAAAAAATAGCCTTTCTTTGGACCGACTATTTTCCACATGAGCAATCCTTATAATTGCCACATACTCATTACCACATGCATACCCACAATTTGGCCAAATAATTATCTTCCTTTGGGCCGATAATTATCCGCATAAATTCATGCATATGCACATCTTATATTTTAGAATTAAATTAACTTTGGTAACATATTATTTTGACCAATCCAATCTAAAATATAAGTCACAATAATATAACAATATTATTGTACAAAAGTAAAGGAGGAAGAACACCAATTGGTCTTTACCAATATTCACTTAATAATTACATACACATAATATAATTAAAGCAACATAAACATGTGAATATCGTCAAATATCATCAATCAAATTTAAATTTAAATTCACAATATGATTAATCTAATTTAAATTTGAATCATCAATCAAACTTTATATTCAAATTCACAAACTTTAAGATAAATGCCTACATAAGCATACAACAATTGTCTCCAATTGAAAACATAAAAAATCAAACTTAGATTGAACACATAATTTGAATTACTATATAATGACAGAATTGACATAAAATTCATCTAATTCAAATTAATAATTAAGGCAATTAATCAAATTGCTGAAAGATTCAACATCTTGATTTCAATCTAAGAAAAATTATGAACTAATTAATAATTGATCATCCAACTCCTAACTAATTAGGAATCGCTGAAGAGTCAAAGGATATTAATACTCTCACTGTGGATGAGTTGCAAAGCTCTTTGATAGTACATGAATAGAAGTTTCAATAACGAAATGGAGAAAAGCAAGCTTTAAAGGTGATGAATGATGAAGGAAAAGGTCGTGGTTAAGGTAATTATAAGGGTAGAGGAAAAGGAAGAGGTAGGGGTAGGGGTCAAGCAAATTTAAACAAAGCAAATGTTTAGTGTTATCGATGCCAAGAATTTGGACATTATCAATATGATGTTGTGTTTTATGTCCTAAAACTCGTGGTTTATAAACAATAAACATATTTTATTTTATAATAAAGTTGTTATTGAGGTTTATTCAATAAAGATGTTAATGAATATGTGAATTGCACTTAAAAACCCTAAATCCAATAAACTCCCCTAAATATAGCATGAATACTTGAACTAGATATGGAGACATAAAAGTGGATCAACTTCGAGCAATAGCCAAAATAGTCTATAGTATAGGGATAAGGTTGAGTACCTTATCCTGGAGATATTATGGAAACGACCCACTTTGTATTTGATACAAACGATGTAATCCTGAATCATTCATGTAGAAACATACTAGTGGGGGCATCCTGTGCAATGAGTTTGCATAAGATCGGACTGCGAAATAGTCACTTTTACTTTAGAACATCGTTTACTATTAAGACTAACTTTTTCAATACGATGAACTAGATAGCTCAATCTTAATTTTGAGCAAATTACTATGAACTTTTGTTTATTCAGGATTATTCTTTAATCTGCATGCGTGAAAGTGGCCCAAGTTAGCTGACTCAATAAGCCCCCTATTTAGGGATGAGACTAAGTAGATAACTAGGGACATAATTTTGCAAGATGGAATTCGCTCCTACCCGATTCTAGGACTTGTAGATAGGTTGTTATCTTAAGTGCTGACTCTGAGTCTTTAACAAGGGGCCCCATCCTCTCATTCGTCCGAGAGGGACTCTGTTTGCTGGTTGAATCACAAATCAATTGTTCATTAGAGGATCAGTGAGACCTAAGGAACAAGATGTAATTAAAGGGGTAACAAAGTAATTTTGACCTGACTGTAATTATGAACAATATGTGAAGGATCGACTTACTTGAAGGAACTCTTAACGAAGAGCATCCATGAGTGCGTTGGAATCTTTTCGATTTCATTGTGACCAAAATACAACACATATATTCTGACAGACAGTCATGAAAAATACACTAATTAAAGGCATACTTTGAACACTAAAATACAAGGGAAAGAGTTCTCATACTAGTTCAAGACTCTCTTCAAGCTTTGGAGCCCTTACGCAGCGAAAGAACCTCCACCCATACTCTATCGCCCAGTAAACAAGTCGGCTGCAGCAGCACAATCGTCTACACAAACAGCAGTAATAAGAACAGTCACGAACAAATGAACAGTAGCGGGGATGACACCATCAAATGGAGCCCTTGGTATTCTCATAGTGAGAATCCAAAGTGTGGTCTTTGGTGAATTTGGTAGAGGTTGGAGAAAGAACAATTCGTGCAGACGATAAGCAAGTGGGAGAGAAAAGGAGCTATTATATAGCTATATGCTTATTGTTTAGAAGAAGCTACACGATCGTGTAGTTTTACTAAGCGACCGTTTAGTAAATGGAAGATGATCGTTTAGAAAACGCGGCACACTATGCGATCGTTTAGGAAAGCTAAGAGATCGTTTAGGGACTAGCGTGCGATCATTTAGGCACTGATGTGCGATCGTTTAGGCAATGAGCTACTATCGTATAGGCTCTCAAACTATGCGATCGTTACTTTTTCACACAAATTGCCAATCTTTTCAAACTCTTGCAAAATGAAATAAATTTTCATTTTATTCTTCGGTTACAATAACCGACTTCATATTCTCCCACTAATGCATGTCCGAGAGAAGTTATAGGACAATTATCATATAATTAACCAATTTAATAATTAATGAATATAATCATATTATATTCTTATCCTATAGTTTGATATCACATATCTACTATAGTAATTTCTTCTCTAATTGATATAAAACATATTTATATCTAATTTCCTCCAAAACAATGTATCTTATACATTTAGTCAATTATATCATATATAATCAACCAATTCAATTATATCATATATAATCAAACTCCCTCTTGTCAATTTAAACATTTCAAATTAACCCAAACACTGATTCTCGACTTTATCCAAGCTACCTAAGGGACCTAATAGACCTGTGGCTCGAAGCTCCAACGGTACGTGAATAGCTGACTAAACTCTTTAGCCACGAGATCCACCATCCGTTAACTATCAGGCATTCCACTAAATATCAACAACTGAACTCTTCTTACCACAAATATATTTCTATGTCTATCGGATATAACCAATCATGAGTATGATGACCCTTCACAGATGTTCGTAAGTATAGCTGGGCCAATTTACCGTTTTATCCTTGTAGTTACATCTCACTCTTTAAGTACCACTGATTTCTCTAATGAACAATACAACATAGTCCAACTATGTGTGAACACCTCTCGGGCCAAGAGAATGTGTGTAGCGCCACGTTGTTCAAGCTCTGGAATCAGCCCTTAAGGGAGCTATCTATCTATTTACCCCTGCTTCGAGGAATGAGTGAATTCCATCTTCTGTAGCTGAGTTCCCAGCTCCCAAATCAGATGAATCCCCAAAATGGTAGGTCTGAATCGGCAAGCTGGCCACTCACACCCATACAAATCAAATGACCACCCTTAATGGCAGGAGTTCCCAACTTACTCAGGATTGAAGTCATGTTACCTATGGTCATCCTAGTGAAGTGAAGTTTCTGTCATGAACGGTGTTATATAACGAGACGTTAACACTTCGTGATCAGATCTTATACAAACTCTTTATATAGGACGCCCCCGCTCACATATCACCTACACGAATGATCAGGATCAGACCATTTGTGATCATTCCAAAAAGCGGGCCGCATTCGTAGTGTTACCAGGATAAGGTTTCCCTCCTATATCCATATACTACAAACCATTTTGGTTATCACTCAAAACATGATCCACTTATATGTCAGCACATACATGCTTAAGTTACATACAGATAACCAGGGATTTTATGTTTATTAGTTTGTGGTAAAGCAAATAAAACATGCAATTGAGCAAAAAACAAGATGTGAAGTAAATATCATATATTATATAACATAAGCGTTCGCACAAACTGTTTACAAACTACAGGACACGAGACTTTAGGGCATCAACCCCAACATTACTAATCATGGTTATATCAAGTGAACAGAAATATATCTACAATGAGGAGAGTGTAGCTACTGGCTATAGTGGAGTGTCCCAAGTAGTTAACGAATGTTGATTAATTAGGTTAAAGAGTTTAGCCAGTAGGTCCATTAGGTTCCCTACTAGCTCATATCGGACTAAACCTTAGAACAGTGTGATGAGAGAATTTGAATTGTTCAAATTCGACTTAAGGAAGTAAGCGTTAGTTATATGTGATATAATTTAATTGTGAATTAAACAATATGGGGAGTTAGAAATATTTAAATATGATTTAAATATTACATATGAATAAGGATTCATGATCGGAGTTAATATTATTAATTAATTTAATATTTGATATTAAATTAATATTATTAATTAAATTATTTAATTAATTATTTAAAATCAATTTTATTTAAAATTATTTTTAAATTAATTTTATTTAAAATTAATTATGTGGATTAATTTTATTTAAAAGTTAAAAAATTCATTTGAAAAATTAATTTTAAATGAATTATGTGTTAGTGGGTTTTTCGTACATTTGAACCCTTTTAACGCATCAAATCCCATTATATTTAAGCTTGAATTTATTGTCAATTGGAGATGAGTTTAATTTTGCATGATTTCTTCTTTACATAGAACAATGAGTTGCTAAAATTGAACTTCTTGGCTAGCTTGTGAAGCTAAAAACTTTCTCTAAAAGTACACAACTCCAAACACTCTCTCAAACTTTTTTTCCTAAAAATTCATCATAATTTGGATCCCACAATCAGTTCTAAGGCCAGAGAATAGTGGGGAAGACTCTAGCGGTGGTCCAAAAGTGTTCGTGATCAGAAACAACCAAAGGATTGCTTCAATTTGAGCTACACTAAGGTTTGTTTATCAAGCTCTGTTTTCCTGTTTTGAAAAAGCATGCATGATCCTTAAAATTAATGTAATCAGAGTGCTTAAGATTCGAATTGCTTCTGCTTACATGTTCCTAACTCAATCAATTGTATCAAAGCATGTTTTAAGCACTTAATTTGCATTAGTTTAAGCTTGGTGGGTGAAATTTCATGAGATGAATGTTGTGATTGCTAAAGTTGGATATATTATGATTTTGGCATCAAATTAAGCTTCATTCTGTTGTAATTGTTATAATTGCCCACTTGTATATGGGCTTTATTGTGTAAGGAAGAGTCTATAATTTTGCTAGTCATTAAAGTTGAAAATAGGCTGTAATTTGAAGAAACTTGGAGCAAAACATAGCTGAAATTGAAATAAGGAGTTGAGACCCGAGGCTGAGTGCCGCAACGCTCCTCAACAGTGTTGCGATGCTGCTCATCTTTTTTATCCCAAAAACGCATGTGAGAAGAAATAACGGTTCAATTAGACTAGTTCAGTCGGATTCGGGTTATTTCAGTCGACTCTGTCTCGATTGGAGCCTTAGAGGTCCGATTCAAGCTGCTTTCACATGGTTCGGGTTGGTTCAAAGTTTTCGGAAGTGGTTCAAGCATATTTTTTTAATTATTATTGTAATAATTTAGTTGTTTGATTGTCTAGGATTCCAAAACCGGTCTACTTTAGTGTGTTTAATTAATTATACATTGTGAATGTATGTTTTAATTAACTTAAATTTGTTTGTGCATAAAAGTAGTTTTAAAATCCCACCATAGGATAAGCATGTTTCATGCATTGAAAATATGTTTTATAAGTGTTATAATATATAATATGCATGTGTAGGATTTCATGAGAATTAATATAAGTTGTTTCATAACTTATGAAATGTTTGATGTATGTTATGGAGATTGTCTAAGTCATAAGTGTTATAAAATGAATTAGATTTTTAAAATCTATTAAAGAAAAAGATAATTACATGCTCGCATAGGGTTAACAACCACAACCTGTTTTAATAGTTAAAATAGGTCGATAACTTGTTAAACTAAGGTTTCAATAAAACTCACCCGGCAAGTTCCTATCTAAGGCTAGAGATACTTAAGTTGATGGTTTATAGAACACTTGCTACCTAAGGATCGAGCTAGCTCTTAAGTTATGTTAAACTTTGTTTTATGAGCATGTGTGAGTGATGTGATTTTTTAAAGAGATTATCACTTAAATATCGTAGGTTAAATCCAGTATAAAACTTATACACGGATAAACACCTAGACTTAGGTTGTATTTAATTAGCTGAAATATACCAATGTAAAAGTATACCCAAACCGTCTAGAAAATTTTAGTGGGAGAAAAATGGTATATATGATACGTTATTTTTAGCTTTCACGTCCCTAAGAGTTCACACCGTGAGATCTATGCTCAGTTTTGTGTTGCCCTGGGCATGGCCTCCATTCAGAAAGTGTGTGCATGGCTCAATAACAAGGTGAATAGGGTTGTTCGTAATAAGCAGGAGAAGAAAGTGTGTCAACACATCCTACGGTCTCCACCATTAGGTTGCACCGTGAGATTTTCATGTTCCACCTACATGTCATCCTAGAGCGACCACCCATTTGGAGGGTCGTGACATGGGGGTTGGAACAATAAAAACTTCATAAATGAATAGGGTCTCTTAGGTCTATTCTCAACATTGTTTTTCCATTTGATAGCTTGTTGGAACCGATCTCTGGGATCTGAAAATGGAAGGCTAAACTTACAAGAATTACTAACTGCCAGTAAGTTCTTAACCAAAAAAGTGATAACTATATGTTATAGAAATAAGAGTTATTCTGGTATTAGTATTTAGTCAAGAATGTCTTGGTTCCGTAAAAGAATAATTGACTTGTCTCTCGGTAGTGGTTATTCTGACACACTAAAGTATCTTGCATAATTAATAATGAGTTATATGGGTACTTTGCTAAAACTTGATTGGATTTAATAGCAATCCATTAATAGAACTTGTTTATTTTTCAGTATGTCTAGCTCAAAAATTCAACTACTCGCTTCTGATAAATTAACAAAGAAAACTACGCAACTTGGAAATCAAATTTAAACAGAATACTAGTAATCAATGATCTTAGGTTCTAACAAAGGAATGTCCTTTGAATCAACTTTCCAACAAACCAAAATGTTCGAGAATCCTATGACAGATGTTAGGACAAGTCTATATATTAGTAAGCATATTTGATGATCTGACTAAGAAACAAGAAAGCATGGTCATCGCTAAAGGGATCATGGATTCATTGCAGGCAATGTTTGGACAACCGTTCTCATCTGTCAGGCACGATGCTCTCAAATATGTTTACAACTCCCGCATGAAGGAAGGAACCTCTATTAAAGAACATATTCTGGATATGATGGTCCACTTCAATATAACAGAGGTAAATGGTGTTGTCATTGATGAGAAATGTCAGGTTAGTTTCATCATGGAATCTCATTCGAAGAATTTCCTATGATTCCGCACAAATGAGATTATGAACAAGATTGAATACAATCTGACAACTCTCTTGAACGAGTTGTAAACATACCAGTCTCTTATGAAGACTAAGGGATAAGAAGGAGAAACAAATGTTGTTACCTCAAAGAAGTTCCAAAAGGGATCATCCTCAGGAACTTAGTTTGGACCTTCTATTTCAAAAAATAAGAGCATTCAAATGAAAAATGTGGTATAGGAAAAGGTAAGGCTCCTGCAACCTGTAAAGGCAAGGGAAAAGCTGCATACAAAGGAAAGTGTTTCCACTACAACAAAGATGGGCACTGGAAATGAAATTGTCCAAAATACCTTATTGAGTAGAAAGCTGAGAAAACAAAACAAGGTAAATATGATTTACTTGTTCTTGAAACATGTTTAGTGGAGAACGATAACTCCACCTAGATACTAGATTCAGGGCCACTAACCTTGTTTGTATTTCTTTTTAGGAAATTAGTTTCTAGCGGTGGCTTGAAGAAAGCGAGACAACTTTTAAAGTTGGAACAGAATAGGTCATCTTAGCTAAAGTAGTGGGAGACTTGAAGTTGTTTTTTAGGGATGGATTCATTTTACTAGAAAATGTATTTTTGGTTCCTAATATGTGGAGAAATCTAATATTTATCTCTTGTTTGTTAGAACAAATGTACAATGTATCTTTTAGTGTTAATGAAGTGTTTGTTAGCTTAAGAGGTGTGAAATTTCTTCCGAAAAACTTGAAGACAACTTATATGTGTTAAGACCAAATGAGACAAAAGTTATTTTAAATACTAAGATGTTTAAAATAGCTGAAACTCAAAATAAAAGGCAAAAGATTTCTTCTAATACCTATTTTTGGCACTTAAAACTTGGCCACACTAATCTTAATAGGATTGTGAGATTGGTCAAGAGTGGACTTCTAATATTAGTTAGAAGACAATTTTTTACCTCCATGTGAGTCTTGTTTTGAGGGTAAGATGACCAAAAGATCATTTACTAGAAAAGGTCTTAGAGCCAAAAAAACCTTTAGAACTCGCGCATTCAAATCTTTGTTGTCTGATGAATATTAAAGCACAAGGTAGGCATGAATATTTCATCAGTTTATTGATGATTATTAAAGGTACGACTATTTTACCTAATGCATCAAAAGTCCAAAGCCTACGACTATTTTACCTAATGCATCAGAAGTCCAAAGCCCTTGAAAAGTTCAAGGAGTATAAGGTAGAGGTCTAAGAACCTATTAGGAAAAACAATTAAACCACTTCGATTAGATCGAGGTAGAGAGTGTATGAACTTGAGATTTTAGGACTATTTGATAGAAAATGGAATCCAGTCTTAGCTCTAAACACCCAGTACGCCTCAGTAATATGGTGTATTGGAAAGGAGAAATAGAACTCTGTTTGACATGGTTCGTTCGATGATGAGCTATGCTCAACTACCTAATTCGTTTTGGGATATGCAGTGAAGATTGTTGTACACATTTTGAACATGGTTCCTTCAAAAAGTATTTCTGAAACACCATATGAGTTGTGGAGAAGGCGTAAAGGTAATTTATATCACTTCATAATTTGGGGATGCCCTGCAAACGTGTTGGTGCAAGACCTAAAGAAATTAGAATGTTGTTCAAAACTGTGTCTATTCATAGGATACCCAAAAAAACGAAAGGCGGTCTATTTTATGATCCTCAAGATAACAAAGTATTTGTGTCAAAAACCACTACATTCTTAGAAGAATACCACATGAGTGATCATCAACCTAGTAGTAAATTAGTATTAAGTGAAATTTCCAAAGAAGCTACAGATAAACCAATAAGAGTTGTTGATCAAGTCGGTCCTTCAACAAGATTTGATAATTCTGATTAGTTACATCCTTTTTAAGAGTTGAGAATGTCTCAATGTAGTAGGAGGGTTGTTGATCAGTTTGACCATTATATGGGTCCAACAGAAACTTAGGTCTCATACCCGAAGTTGGCATTGAAGATCCATTGACCTATGAACAGGCAATGAATGATGTAGATCGAAATTAGTGGATCAAAGCCATGGACCTCAAAATGGAGTCTATGTACTTCAATTCGATTTGGGAACTTGTAGATCAGCCGGATTGGGTAAAACCTATTAGTTACAAATGGATCTACAAGAGGAAATGAGACCAAGCCGATAAAGTACAGTTCTTTAAGGCTCGACTTGTGGTAGAGGAAAATCTAAAGAGAGTTGGTGGACTATGAATAAATCTTCTCCCTTATTGCTATGCTAAAGTCGATTAGAATACTCTTATCCATTTTCATGTTTTAGATTATGAAATTTGGCAAATGGATGTCAAGACTACCTTTCTGAATGATAATCTTGTAGAGAGTATCTATATGGCTCAACTAGAAGGGTTCATTGAACATGATCAAGAATAAAAGATTTGTAAACTTAAACGATCCATTTATGGGTTAAAACAAGCATCTAGATCTTGGAATATAAGATTTGACACTATAATCAAATCCTATGGCTTTGAACATAATATTGACGTACCTTGTATCTATAAGAAACCTGTCAAAAACCATTATTGCCTTCCTAGTGTTGTATGTTGATGATATCCTACTTATTGGGAATGATGTAGGGTTTCTGACTGATGTTAAGCAACAGCTAGCAACCCGTGAAAGATTTGGGAGAGGCTTAATATGTTCATGGAATCCAAGTCTTCTGGAATCACAAAAACAGAACGTTAGCCCTATCTCAAGCATTATTTATAGAGAAGATGTTATCTAGATATAAGATGCAGAATTCCAAGTGGGGTTTGTTATCTTTAAGGCATGAAGTTCATCTGTCGAAGGAATAGTGTCCTAAGACACCTCAAGAAGTTGAGGATATGAGACGTATTCCCTATACATCAGCAGTTGGTAGTCTAATGTATGTCATGTTATGTACATGACCTGACATATGCTATGTAGTGAGAATAGTTGGCAGGTATTAGTTCAATCTAGGATATTATCATTGGACACAGTTAAAAATATCCTCAAGTACCTTAAGAGAACAAGAGACTATATGCTCGTGCATGGTGCTAAAGATCTGATCCTTACTAGATACACTAACTCTGATTTTTAGATCGATAAAGATTCAAGGAAATCTATATTGGGATCAGTGTTCACACTAAACGGAGGAGCAGTAGCTTGGAGAAGTATAAAGCAAAGTTGTATTGTTGACTCCACCACGAAGGTTGAGTACGTAGTTGTATGTAAAACGACAAAGGAAGTTATATGGCCTAAAAAGTTCTTAACAGATTTGGAAGTGGTTTCAAATATGCTTCTGCCTATCATCCACTATTGTGCTAATAGTGGCGCAATTGCAAATTGTAAAGAACCCAGAAACCATAAGCGCGAGAAGCATATTGAGCATAAATATCATCTCATCAAGGAGATTATGCAACGAGGTGACGTGATCGTAAAACAGATAACCTTGAAGCACAACATTGGTGATCCATTTATAGAGGCCCTCACAGCAAAAGTGTTTGAAGGTCATCTATCTAAGACTACAAGTTATGCAAATCTAGGGCAAGTGGGAGAAGCCATGGGTATGTGATGCCCTAACTTATTGTATTTATGTTTTTCTCTCACGCTCATGTAAGTGGCCCCACTAGAGTTTTAGTCCAAGTGGGAGTTTGTTGGATTTTACATCTTAAAACTCATGCTTTGTAAACAATAAACGTATTTTATTTTATAATAAAGTTATTGTTGAGGTTTATTCAATAAAGATGTTATTAAATATATGAATTGCACTTAAAACCACTAAATCCAATAAACTAAGAACCTCTGGCTATAGCATGAATACTTGAACTATGTGTAGAGACATAAAAGTGGATCAAGTTTGAGTAATAGTCAAAATAGTCTATAGTATAGGGATAAGGCTAGGTACCTTATCTTGGGGACAATATGGATGCGGCCCACTTTGTATTTGATACAAATGATGTGATCTTGAATCGTTCATGTAGGGACATTTGAGTGGGGGCGTCCTATACAATGAGTTTGCATAATACCGGATCGCAAAATAGTCATTTTTACTTTATAACTCGTTTACTGTTAAGACTGCATTTTTTTAATATGATGACCTAGGTAACTCAATCTTAATCCTGAGCTAACTATGAACTTCTATTTATTCGGGATTATCCTTTAATCTGCATGGGTGAGAGTGGCTCGAGTTAGCCGACTCAATAAGCCCCCCATTTTAAGGTTAAGATCGAGTAGATAGCTGGGGACATAGTCCTGCAAAATTGAACTTACACCTACCTGATTCTAGGGATAATAGATAGGTCGTTATCTTAAGTGTTGACTCCGAGTCTTGAATAATAGGTCCCGCCCTCTCATTGGCTCGAAAGGGACTCGGTTTAGTGGTTGGACTACAAACCAATTGTTTATTAGAGAATTAATGGGACTTAAGGAACAAAATGTAATTACAGGGGTAAAATGATAATTTTGACCCAGTTGTAATTATGAACAACGTGTGAAGGATCGACTTACTAATCATGGTTATATTGATTCGACAAAAATATATCTACAATGAGAAGAGTGCAACTACTGGGCTATAGTGGAGTGTCTCGGTAGTTAACGAATGTTTATTAGCTAGGTTAAAGAGTTTAGCCGATTAATCTCGGATTGTTAGAGTTTATGATCCATTAGGTTTCCTTACTATAATAGGGATTCATGATCAGAATTGGTGTTATTAATTAATTTAATATTTGATCTTAAATTAATATTATTAATTAAATTGTTTAATTATTTATTTAAAATTAATTATTAGAATTAATTTTATTTGAAATTGTTTTTAAATTAATTTTGGTCAAAATTAATTATGTGAATTATTTTTATTTAAAATTAAAAAATCATTTAAAAATTCAATTTTAGAAATTCAATTTTAAATGAATTATGTGTTAGTGGGTTTTTCCACATTTAAACCCTTTTAACACATCAAATCTCAAACTTTTTTCCCTCAAAATTCATCACAATTTTGACCCCACAATCAATTCTAAGGCTGAAGAATAGTGGGAAAGACTTTAGTGGTGGTCCACGAAGTGTTCGTGATAAGAAACAACCAAAGAATTGCTTCAATTTCGAGCTACATTAAGGTTTTCTCATCAAGCTTTGTTTTTCTGTTTTGAACAAGCATGCTTAATCCTTAAAATTAATGTAATTAGAGTGCTTAAGATCTGAATTGCTTCCACTTACACGTTCCTAACTCAATCATATGAATGTCCTGGAAGTAAGGAAGCAAACTATGCTGAAGTTGAAGAGGAAGAAGAAATGCTTCGAATGTCTTATGAGGAATTAAATGAAGATAAAAGAAAAGTTACATGGTTTCTTGATTCTAGATGTTCTAATAATTTGTATGGTAATCAATCCCTGTTTAGTGAGCTTAATGAAGATTTTCGACATTCGATGAAATTAGGAAACAACATTAAAAGGAATATGATGGGAAAAGGAAATGTAAAGTTGTTGCTGAATGGAGTTAACCATGTTGTTACTAAGGTAAAATATATTCCAAAAATTGTGTAATAATTTGTTGAGCATAGGGCAATTGCAAGAAAAAGGCTTAATATTTTGATCAAGGGAGGGGAATGCAAAATATTTCATCCAAAGAAGGGATTGACTATTCAAACTAGAATGAGTACCAATAGGATGTTTACTGTGCTAACCCAACCTCAAAATTCTTCACAAGCACAAATGGACCAATGTCTTCAAAAAAAGGAGAAACCCTATCTCACATTTGGCATCGACGATATGGCCATTTAAGTTACAAAGGTCTGAGAACCTAACTTTTCTGCCTCAAATGCTATAGACTTTAGTTGTATCAAAAGAAAACAACATTGAGACCCCTTTCCAAAGAGGAATACCTAGAGAGCATCGCAAAGGGTGGAACTTATTCATGCAGACATTTGTGGTCTATTCACTCCTACATCTAACAGCAACAAAAGGTACATTTTTGTTATTCATAGATGATTGCAACAGAAAAGCATGGGTATATTTTTTTTAAAGAAATCTGAGTCATTTAATTCCTTCAAATATTTTAAGTCTATGGTTGAGAAGGAAGCTAAATGGCCTATTAAATGTTTGCGCACTGATAAAAAAGAAGAATTTAATTCAGCTGAGTTCAATGATTTTTGTAAGCAAAGTGAGATTAAAATGCAGTTAACAACCACTTACACTTCACAACAAAATGGTGTAGTAGAAAGAAAAAATAGAACTGTAATGAACATGGTTTGCTCAATGAGAAAAAATTGTCGGGGTTAATGTCCTAAATCTCGTAGGGTCCTATAGTTTGTAAACACCGTGTTGGCTTTTTGGCCCTTAATCTCAAATTAATTAATTTTAATTAATTAATTAATTAATGTTTTGATGATAACAAACTCAATTTTTAATTACTGAAAATCTTAATGTTTTAATATGTCCATAGCGTAGAACTCGAAACAACGATTCCAACACCTCTTGAATCATTCAAATCAGAGCTAAAACAAAGACGATATGACCGAAACAAGTCTATAGAGAAAATACCGTGGTGGATGATGTGGTATAACCAGACCATTTGCATGTAGACATGTGGCAGCATATTGGTTGAATGGTGGATCAATTAACATATAATGGACTTTTGATTTTTGGATTGATTTAAAATAAAAAAAAATGAAATTTAAAAGAAATTTAAAAGGAAAATAAATTTAATATTATTTTTATGTTTGTGTCTAACGGCTAGTTTTTTACACATAATATGTTTTTTTTATTTTTGGATTTACTCTAAAAAGAAAATGAATTAAAAGGAAAATAAATTTAATACTATTTTATGTTTGTGTCTAACGGCTAGTTTTTTACACAGTGTATGTTTTTTTACTTTTTGGATTAATTTTAAAAAGAAAAGGAATTTCAAAAGAAAAAAAAATTAATATTATATTTTGTTTGTATCTAACAACTAGTTTAGTTTAAAATCTCCACCATTGATTTTTCTTTTCCAAAATCCAATGGTCCAAATTAATTGTGGTTTCTAAAAATTTTTCATCTCTATATAAACCATCTTCCTCTCCAAATTTTAAACCAACAAATTTTACATTTCATAATCCTCCCAAACTCAAAAGTTTCATTGTTGCTCTCTCTAAGTTCCCAATTTTTTTTTCCATCTTATTCTTGAGAGAGTGTTATTGTATTGTGAAGATAAATTTGTTGAGTGCTTAAACTTATAAATCCACTCTAGTGAGAGTTGTATTGTGTTCTTCAAAAATTCCAACATTTGTAACGGTTTGATCCTAAACCGTGGAAAGGACCGGGTTTGCTCTTGAACCCGTAAAAGGAGCGGTGGTGTAACGGTTGAGCTCTAATCCATGGAAAGAGTCGGAAAGATTTTATTCAAATTCCCAAGAGGAGCTTGGGGAGTGGAGTAGGTCGAGTTTAACCGAACCACTATAAAAATTATGGTATCTTCTTCTCTAACTCTTTTCTTTTTATTTTTGTAATTAATTTAAACAATTTATTGTATGTTTTAGTTTGTTCTTATTTATTTGCTAAAATTTGATAGAATTAAATTATCACATTTTTTATCATCTTATTTGTTGCATAATTTGAATTTTTCTTATTATTTATAAAAAGTGTATTAATTAGTTTAATTGGGTTAATTTAGAAAAAAAGTTTAATTAAACCATATTCACCCCTTCTAGGGTTGCCATATCGATCCAACAATTGGTATCAGAATGGGTTGCTCTTCTTGAAATATTTATTTCTTGATAAACTTAATTGTTTTTTAGCTATGGCAACTTTAGGTTTTATCCCTTTTACCGATAGTCAATCTATTACAAAGTCTCCTTTCTTTAATGATACTAATTATAGTTATTGGAAAAATAGAATGAGATTTTTCTTGCTTTCTATTGATTATGATTTTTGGGATATTGTTGAGGAAGGTTTTAAAATTCTAACAAAAGATGTTGATGGTGTTAGCACTATAAAACCTAAGGAATAATGGTCAATAAATGAAAAGAAAGCATGCTCTTTAAATGCCAAAGCTATTAATTGCTTATTTTGTGCTTTGAAGGAAGTTGAGTATAATAGAGTGTCTATTTGCAAAACCGCTAAAGAGATATGGGATAAATTAGAAATTACTCATGAAGGAACTAGTCAAGTAAAAGAAACAAAGATTGACATGTTAGTTCATCAATATGAAATGTTTAAAATTGATGAAAATGATGCTATTTTCGATATGTTTATTAGATTTACTAACATTTTCAATGCTTTAAAAGGACTTGGAAAAAAGTACTCAAATCTTGAGAAGATAAAGAAACTATTGTGGTCTTTGCCTAAACAATGGGAGCCTAAAGTCACCGTGAGGCAAAGGATCTCAAATCTCTCTCCATTGATGAACTCATGGGCTCGTTGTTGACGCATGAGATAAAGATCAAGAAAAACATGAAGGATGAGAAGAAAAAGAAAGAAAAGAGTATAGCTTTAAAGACCATCTCTTTAGAAGTTGATTCCCAAGATGAAGATGACCTTAATGAAGATGATGTTGCCTATCTTTCACGTAAGTATAAGAACTTCATCAAGAGAAAGAACCAATTCAAGAAGCATCTCTCCAACCAAAAAGAGTCAAAAGATGAAAAAAGCAAAAAGGATGAGGTAATATGCTATGAATGGAAGAAGCCGGGTCATATTAGAACCGATTGTCCTTTTCTCAAATCATCCAAGAAATCCAAGAAGAAAGCAATGAAAGCTACTTGGGATGATAGTAATGAAAGCGAAAATGGGAGTGATAATGAAGAAGTGGCCAATTTTTGCTTCATGGCTCATAGTGACAAAGAGGATGAACAAAATGATGAGGTAACTCTAGAACCTCTTTCTTATAATGAATTGTTCGAAGCTTTTGAAAATATGCAAAATGATTTAGAAAAACTTAGTTCTAAGTATGTTGTGCTTAAAAAGAAATACAATGTTTTATCTAGTAAAAATAAGTCTTTACTTGAAGAAATTGCTTGCTTAAAAGAGAATGAGCATGATGCTATGCATATTGATGAAATGGATATCTCTTGTTACAAGCATACTTTTGATTGTGATGAGAAAAATGCCTTGCTTGACAAAGTTAAATTTCTTGAGCATGGTAGTTGTGAAAAAGATAATTTGATTAAATTACTCAAAGAAAAGGAATTTAGTACTTTGCAAGAACTTGATAAGGCTAAAGAATCTATTAAAAAGTTGACAATTGGTGCTCAAAGATTAGACAAGATAATTGAAGTAAGCAAGCCTTTTGGTGATAAAAGAGGTTTAGGCTATATTAATGAATGTTCTACTCCTTCAAGTTCTAAGACTATCTTTGTTAAAGCATCTCATAATATGCCTAAGCATAATATGCCTAAGGTTGTGTTTAAGCATGTTAAATCTAACTTTGTGCCTATATGTCATTATTGTGGTGTTGAAGGCATATTAGACCTAAGTGTTTTAAATTGAAATATGCTCATATTACTTCTCCAAGAAGAAATTTTTCTCAAAGGGCAAAGTTTCACAATGCTCCAAGGAATAATTTCTCCAAGAAAAGTAGAGTGCATAAATTTGTTGTAAGAGATAGATCTTTGCATAATATTGTTTATTTCTCATGTGGCAAGTTTGGACATACAACTTAGTCTTGTTAATTGTCTAAGCCCAAGGCCTTAAATGTCTATGCAAAAATGAAATGGATTCCCAAGTTTGTCAATACTAACCATCTAGGACCCAAACAAGTGTGGGTACCAAAGAATCAAACTTGAACATTTGTGTTTGTAGGTTTGTTTGAAAGCCTCTAAGAAAAACAAGTGGTACTTGGATAGTGGTTGCTCGAGGCACATGACGGGAGACCCATCAAAGTTTATCTCTCTCTCTCCAAAAATGATGGAGGTCTTGTAACCTTTAGTGACAACAAGAAAGGTCAAATAATTGGTAAAGGTAGTATAGGTAATGAATCTTCTATTTTAATTGAAAATGTACTTTTGGTTGATGGTTTGAAGCATGATTTACTTAGTATTAGTCAATTGTGTGATAAAGGCTTTAGAGTTGTGTTTGATAAAAAGAATTGCATCATTGAAAATCTAGTGATAGAAAAGTTATATTTGTTGGAAATAGAGATGAAAATGTTTATACTATTGATTTGAATGATTATCATATTAATGATAAATGTTTATCGGCTTTGCATAATGATTCTTCGTTATGGCATAGAAGACTAGGACATGCTAGCATGCACTTAATTTCAAATATTTCCAAGAATTCTTTGGTTAGAGGTCTTCCCAAATTTAAATTTGAAAAAGACAAAGTTTGTGATGCTTGTCAAATAGGTAAGCAACTAAGTCCTCTTTCAAATGTAATCTCTACAACTAGACCCCTTCAACTATTACACATGGACTTATTTGACCCTTCTAGAATTGTTAGTTTTGAAGGGAACTACTATGCTTTTGTGATAGTTGATGATTTTTCAAGATTTACTTGGGTTTTGATGCTAAAACATAAGGATGATGCTTTGAAAAGCAAAAAGAGTTCAAAATGAAAAAGGTTTTTTGATTTCTAAAATGAGGAGTGGTCATGGAGGAGAATTTGATACAATGCTTTTCAAACTTTTTGTGAAGAAAATGGTTTTTCTCATAATTTCTCTGCTCCAAGAACTCCTCAACAAAATAGTATAGTTGAAAGGAAAATCGTACTTTGCAAGAATTTGCTAGATCAATGTTGCATGAGTATGGTTTACCTACATACTTTTGGGCAGAAGCCGTTAACACTGCTTGTTATATGTTAAATAGAGTTCTAATTAGACCTTCTTTGGATAAAACTCCTTATGAACTTTGGCATAATAAAATTTCAAATATTGGGTATTTTAAAGTTTTTGGTTGCAAATGTTTTATTTTGAATAACAAAGAAAAACTTGGAAAATTTGATTCTAAGACGGATGTTGGTATTTTCCTTGGCTATTCCTCTACTAGTAAAGCTTATAGAGTTTTCAATAAAAGAACTTTAGTAATTGAGGAATCTATGCATGTAGTATTTGATGAATCTTGCAATGTTATTTCTAATGAGCCTATTTATAGTGATGTTTTAGATGGAAATTTTGGAGATTTACTTGCTAGTGACAAAGGCAAGGAAATTGTTTCAAGTAAGCAAGAGGTGAGCTTAATTGAAAAGAACAAAGTTGGTTCTTCATCTATGCCTAAAGAGTGGAGGTATGCTCCTTTCCATACCAAAGAATTAATTCTTGGTGATCCCGAACAAGGTGTAAAAACTCGTTCCTCTCTTAATACGTTTAATAATCTTGCTTTTGTTTCTCAAATTGAACCAAAAAGTTGTAAGATATCGAAAATGGTAAATTTTGGATTTTAGCTATGCAAGAAGAATTAAATCAATTTGAAAGGAATAAAGTTTGAGAGTTAGTTCCTAGGCCCTCTCATGCTTCTATAATTGGAACTAAATAGGTCTTTAGAAATAAAATGGATGAAAATGGAAATATCATTAGAAATAAAGCTAGACTTGTAGCTCAAGGTTATTGTCAAGAGGAAGGAATAGATTATGAAGAAACTTTTGTACCCGTTGCTAGATTAAAAGCTATTAGAATGTTGTTTTCTTTTGCTTCTTATAAGAATTTCATTTTGTATCAAATGGATGTGAAAAGTGCATTTTTAAATGGTTATATCATGAGGAAGTTTATGTAGAACAACCTCCGGGGTTTGAAAGTTTTGATTTTTCTAATCATGTCTATAAGTTGAAAAAGGCTCTTTCTGGCTTAAAACAAGCTCCAAGAGCTTGGTATGATAGACTTAGTAATTTCTTGCTTGAGAATGGATTTAAAATTGATAAAATTGATACTACTCTTCTTATTAAGACTAAAGAAAATGATATGCTTTTAGTACAAATATACGTGGATGATATTATTTTTTGTTCTACTAATCCATTTTTGTGTGAAGAATTTTCTAAGTGTATGCATGGTGAATTTGAGATGAGTATGATGGGAGAACTTAGCTTCTTCCTTGGACTCCAAATCAAACAACTCAAGGATGGTATTTTCATAAGACAAGAAAAATACATAAGGGATTTGCTCAAAAGGTTCAAATTCAATGAAGGTAAAATTGCAAAAGCTCCTATGGGAACATCCACTAAGCTTGACAAGAATGAAAAAGGTAAGTGTGTGGATATAAAAACTTATAGAGGTATGATTGGATCTTTACTTTATTTAACCGCTAGTAGACCCGATATTATGTTTAGTGTATGTCTTTGTACTAGAATTCAATCTTGTCCTAAGGAATCACATTTACATGCCGTTAAAAGAATTTTTAAATATTTGCTTGGTACTATTGATTTAGGTTTATGGTATCCTAGAAATGTTGAATTTAATTTGGTAGGATATTCCGATGCGGATTTTGCAGGTAGTTTACTTGACCGCAAGAGTACTAGTGGGACTTGTCAATTTCTTGGTAGTTCCTTAGTTTCTTGGTTTAGTAAAAAACAAAATTCGGTTGCCTTATCTACTACCCATAATATATTGCAGTTGTTAGTTGTTGTGCTCAAATTCTTTGGAAGAAACAAACTCTTTGTGATTTTAGATTAAAGTTTGATAATTTGCCTATATTTTGTGATAATACTAGTGCTATTAATTTGACTGAAAATCCTATATATCATTCTAGGACTAAGCATATTGATATTAGGCATCACTTTATTAGAGAGCATGTGCAAAATGATAATATTAATCTTGAATTTGTAGGCTCTAATAATCAATTAGCGGATATTTTTACCAAGCCTTTGAATAAAGAAAAATTTTGCAAAAATAGGCTTGAGCTCGGTATTATTTTTTGTGATGCCTCTTGATTTTATAATTTTACTTGTTAAATTTTTTAGAAGGCATTTTGATAAGGAGAGATATGGAAAGCATGTGTTAATATTCTTAGGGGGGGTTATGTTAAACTTATGTTCATGTTTTTAAGGGAAACATTTATGTAGTTCTAAATTTTTCTTAATTATTTTTTTTGATGATTCCAAAGGGGGAGAAGTTTAAGAAAAATATGCTATAAATTTGTTATGATTTTGATTGTATTAATTAGGGGGAGAATTTATTTTTTTGAGTGAATTTCAAGAATGATCTTTATGGTGATATGTTAAATTTTAATTATGTGCTACATATGGTTTATATGTATTTCAAGCTATTTTTCTCGAATGGTTGGTGGATGACGTGGCATAACCAGACCATTTGCATGTAGACATGTGGCAGCAGCATATTGGTTGAATGGTGGATCATTAAGAGATTAACATATGATGGACTTTTGATTTTTAGATTAATTTAAAAGAAATTTAAAAGAAAAATAAATTTAATATTATTTTATGTTTGTGTCTGACGGCTAGTTTTTTACATATGGTATGTTTTTTATTTTTGGATTGACTTTAAAAATAATGAATTTAAAAAGAAAATTAATTAAAAGGAAAATAAATTTAATATTATTTTATCTTTGTGTCTAACGGCTAGTTTTTGACACATGATATGTTTTTTTATTTTTTGGATTAATTTTAAAAAAAAATGAATTTCAAAAGAAAAGAAATTTAATATTATATTTTATTTGTATCGAACGACTAGTTTAGTTTAAAATCTCCACTATTGATTTTTCTTTTCCAAAATTCAATGGTCCAAATTAATTGTGGTTTCTAAAAATTCTTCCATCTCTATATAAACTATCTTCCTCTCCAAATTTTAAACCAACAAATTTTACATTTCATAATCCTCCAAAACTCAAAAGTTCCATTGTTGCTCTCTCTAAGTTCCCAATTTTTTTTCATCTTATTCTTGAGAGAGTGTTATTGTATTGTGAGGATAAATTTGTTGAGTGTTTAAACTTGTAAATCCACTCTAGTGAGAGTTGTATTGTGTTCTTCAAAAATTCCAACATTTGTAATGGTTTGATCCTAAACCGTGGAAAGGATAAGTTTGCTCTTGAACCCATAAAAGGAGCGGTGGTGTAACGGTTGGGCTCTAATCTGTGGAAAGAGTCGGAAAGATTTTATTCAAATTCCCAAGAGGCGCTTGGGGAATGGAGTAGGTCGAGTTTGACCGAACCACTATAAAAATTACTGTGTCTTCTTCTCTAACTCTTTCCTTTTTATTTTTTCAATTAATTTAAACAATTTATTGTATGTTTTAGTTTGTTCTTATTTATTTGCTAAAATTTGATAGAATTAAATTATCACATTTTTTGTCATCTTATTTGTTGCATAATTTGAATTTTTCTTATTATTTATAAAAAGTGTATTAATTAGTTTAATTGGGTTAATTTAGAAAAAAAGTTTAATTAAACCCTATTCACCCCTCTAGGGTTGCCATATCGATCCAACAAAACGCTTGTGATGTAATAATATGAGATATTTTATTAACTGTTATCTATGAAATATGATATATTTTATTTGCATTAACCACAAACCAATAAACTAAAATCCCAGATTATCGTTGTAACTTAAGCATGTATGTGGAGACATACAAGTGGATCATGCTTAAGTGGTAACCTAAATGGTTTATAGTATATGGATAAAGGGGGGACATCCTAGTGACACTACGAATACGACCCGCTTTGTAGATGTTACTATAAGAGTGTATCAACATGTAGCGGAAGCAACAAGGATCAATAAGCATTCAAATTCACTAGTTTTGGAAGAAACTAAAGCATGCTCATCTAATAAAAGAGGGTTTGTAGTCATACCTTTATAGAACTCTTCAAGATCTTGATCAACAGCAGTTGTCTTCTCCAAAACACACCGTGAACTACCTCAAGATCTTCCCCACTATCCTCTTGGAGTTTTAGAACGAGTTGTGGAACTCAAGAACAACTTAAAGCAACGGAAACAATGGAGAAGCTCATTGTACCACATTGCTTGAAGAACCTTTCTTCTAGCCGAAATTTTCTATAAAACTTCTTTTGAATGCATGCCTCAAATTCACTCCAAGCAATGAGTTGGTGGATTTTTTCATTAAAGAGTTTAGTTAGCTATTCACGTACCATTTGAGTCTTAAGCTATAGGTCCATAAGGTCTCCTTGGTAGCTCAATGGATTCAAGTTGAGAATCAGTTTTTAGATTAGTTTGAAGTGTTCAAATTAACAAGAGGGAATTTGATTATATATGATATAATTAATTGGTTTAATTATATGTGATATAATTGATATGATGTATGAGATACATTAATTGGAGGAATTGATATAAATATGATTTATATTAAATAAAGGAGAAAAGAACTATGGTTTAAATATTACATATGGTGTGATATTAAGGCTATAGGTTATAAATATAATATGATAAGTTAGTTATTATATTTATTTATAATTTAAACAATTATATGATAATTGTGGTTTGGTTATTTTCTCCATTAACCGTGAAGGTGGAAGGTTATTTTCAGTTTTGGATAACTGAAGGATAAAATAAAAAGAGTTTTCATTTTACAACAAGATCACTTCAATTAGTGCTTTATAATCGTTTACTCACAATGGACTACACGATAGGCCTGACGAGAGACTAAGCGATTAAGCAACACTTACTAAACTATCGTGTAAATGATTCAGCAATAGAGCGTCACTTACTAAAGTATCGTGTAAATGATTCAGCAATAGAGCATCACTTACTAAACGATCGTGTAAAAGAACCAACGTGATTTACTAAACGATCGTGTACTAGCAAGATTTATTAATGATCAAGCACTCTCAGTCTATACAATAGACATAACCTTCTCCCACTTGCTTGATCGTGTAGTACGATCGTTTCCTTCCTCCATCCCTCTACTAAATTCACACAGAGCCCACACCTCTTGGATTCTCACCCCGAGAATACCAAGGTTACCGAGTAATTGTGTCGAGGGGTTGTTGTTCAAGGAGAAGACTGTTCATGATTACTAAACGATTGGCTAGGCGATCTGAATGATAGCGAGAGATTGCTGACCAATTCTTAATGAGAACGAGAGATTAATAGAAGAAGTGTTCTTCAAAGGTATGTCTCTCATTCCTTTTTGTATTTGATTACTAAATCATGTTGTAATTTTGTTTAAGATGCATAACTGTTCTGTATGTTTATGAATGCGTTTAATTCTTTCACAATAGGCTTGGAAAGATCTTGCTTCCACTTACTGGTTCTCTTGAATAAGAGTTCCTTCAAAAATTACCCAAAACCTTTTGGGCAGAAGCAGTAAATTGGACTATCTATGTCTTAAATAGGTGTCCTATCACAACAGTTAGAAATATCACACTAGAGGAAGCTTGGAGTTGGATAAAACCCTCAGTTGATCATTTTGATTTTTGGATGCATAGCACATGCACATGTTCTAAATGCAAAAAGAACCAAATTAGATTATAAAAGTATTTATTTTGTGTTGTTGGGAGTTAGTGGAAGGCAAAAGGTTACAGACTCTATGATCTAGTTAAAGAGAGTTTTTGTAAGTACAGATGTACTTTTCGAATAAGAAAAACAATGGGATTGGGATATAAAACCGATAGTAGCAGTACACCTAGATTTAGGTGATGATGATGATGCAAATGAATAAGAAAGGGTGATTGAGAATGCAAATGAACTTGATAGTGATGGAGAAGAAGTTAGAGAGGAGGACCATGTTTTAAGTGATGATGAACTAAGTGAGAGAAATTTGAGGCAATCTCGTGAAAGACATCCTCCTACATAGATGGGCGATTATGTTAGTGGAGAAGGTTTGTCAGATAATGAAGCTCATATGTCATTAGGTGTATCAACTGATCCATTTTATTTTGAGGATGCTATACAAAATCAAAATTGGAGACTAGCCATGGACAATGAAATCAAATCCATTGAGAAGAAAAAAAACATGGACACTTGTTGAACTGACTATTGGAGCTAAAAAGACTGGTGCCAAATGGGTCTATAAAACCAAATATAACAAGCATGGAAAAATTGATAAGTGCAAGGCTCGGTTGGTTGCTAAAGGCTATTCTCAACAACATAGAGTAAACTGCACATAATTTTTTGCACCAGTAGCAAGGATGGATATAGTAAGGATGATTATTGCTCTAGCTGCACAAAAGGATTAGAAGATTTTTCAGCTTGATGTCAAGTTAGCCTTCCTCCATGGTGAATTGAATGAAAAGGTTTATGTAGAACAACCAAAAGGGTATCAAAAGAAAGGAGGCGAGCACTTAGTTTACAAATTACACAAAGCTTTATATGGATTAAAATAAGCTCCACGTGCTTGATTTAGTCGGATTGAAGCACATCTCATTGATGAAGGATTTCAAAGGTGCGATAGCGAGCAGATATTATTCACCAAGAGAAGCATGGAGGGAAAAATTATCATTGTAAGTGTGTATGTTGACGATTTAATTTTTACTGGTGATGATGAATCTATGATGACTAAATTTAAGAATTCTATGTTGCATGAATTTGATATGATTGACTTGGGAAAAATGAGATCTTTTTTTCTTGGAATTGAGGTATTACAGAAGTCTAATGGCATTTTTATATGCCAAAGGAAATATGCATGGGAGGTTTTAAAAAGGTCTGGCATGGTAGAAAGTAATCATATGAAAAATCCAATTGTTCCTAGTTCCAAATTGAGCAAGATGGAAATGGGGCCCCTATTGATGATATATTCTACAAGTAATTAGTGGAAAGTTTAATTTATCTCACTGCCACAAGGTCGGATATGAGGTTCAATTATAAGTAGGTACATGGCACAACCAATGGATGATCATCTACAAACAGCTAAAAGAATACTTCGATACTTAAAAGGGGACCGTGCACATAAAATTTATTACAAAAAAGGGGAAAATGGTGGATTAGTTGCATATACTAATAGTGACTATGCTGAAGATATGGATGATCAAAAAAGTACATATAGATATGTTCTTAATGAGTTTTGATGTTGTTTCATGGAATTAGAAAAACAGCCTATTGTGACTTTACCAACCATAGAAGCTATCTATTTGTAGCTGCTGCAAATTGTGCTTGCCAAGGGGTTTGGGTGGAGAGAGTTTTAAAGGAGTAGGAACATTCAAATGAAAATTACATTATATTATGTGACAATAGCTCAACCATCAAGTCGTCAAATGAATTTTTTTTTTTTATAAAAACTAATTGCAAAGCATTTAATTTAAGGGAGGGAATCAAAGGTTTTAATTAGTTAGGTAGTTTCCTATTATTAGGGAGATTTTATTTATTTTTAACTGATTTTATTAACATTAACATACTGGGAGTTGATAAAATCATTCAAGCAGGAACACTAGCCTTTTAAATTAAATTTAAGGTATTTGCTGCGGGTAAGTTTTATAGAAATTTGAATCCTCAAATCCCCAACTTGAATGTTGAAATGTGTGGGGCAAGCATAAGTCTATTTTGTATTAATCTAAATACCCATCACTCTATACTTTTATTCTATAAATTCATTATTTATGACTTATTTGATAATATTTCCATTTCTCATTTTTTATTGTTTCTATCTTATAATAACTATTTCTATTTCTTTATTGAAAATCAATAGAAGTAGACAAAGAAATGTGTTTGATAATTATTTTTTTTTAAGTGAAATATAGGAGTAAAACAAATAGAAACCATTATAAGTAGTTCATAGTATACTATAATACAATTTCAAACAAAAAGAAAAAATTTATCCTAATAAAATTTATCCTTCAATTGTTGTCAAATGTGATCTAAAATGTGATCTATCACTCCAACCAATCTACGTTAAATGATTCTAACTTTTATAAGTTAGTCAAAATAGACTAATTTGCAAATTGTCCATTCAACTTTGTAATTAAATTTTTAACGGTCACTAATTATTTGCACAATATGATACATATATTTATATGTCCTAACATTTAGGAAAGAAAACTGAACATACCTACATTTAATTTCATTAGTAATTTTTTTCTTTAAAAATGTACATTTTTCAAATTAGTCGATAGTATACATACATAAAATCTAAATAAAAATAAAATAAAAAGAGACAAGAAATTTTTTTCTTTGAAAATTTAATGGTTAACATGAATATCTTATTAATTAATTTGTTTATACTAAAATTGAAGAAAAATAATAGAGGTTTAGAAAATTTAATGGTTAACCGGGAGGAATATGAGTTGTAATGAATATGCAGATTGTAGAAGGGTGGTTGGATTTTAATGCACGTGGGTTTTGGGTTTATGTTTACAAACCAATCCTAAACCCAATAAACCGAACATGAGATTTTAATCTAAATTTCTTCTTACTCATTCTAATCTAACTCTATTACAACTCCAAAACATTTTTCGGTGGAAGTAATGTCTATAAATTTAATTAAAAAAAAACTAAAACTAAAACTAAAAAATTTAGGTCTCATTTGGTATTCATTTGATTTTTCATTTTTTTTAAAATTAAACATATTTTTTTTCTCAAATTCTTATCGTGAGTTTAATTCTTTTCTTAAGTACAAGAGTTGACCACAAACCAATAAACTAAGATCTCTGGTGTCATTGTAACTAAAGTATGTATGTGATGACATACAAGTGGATCGTGCTTTAAGTGATAACCTAAATGGTCTATAGTAGATGGATAGAGGAAAACTTTATCCTGTTGACGCTACAAATGTGGCCGGCTTTGTAGATGTTACAAATGTTGTAAAATGCTATAAATGGTCGAATCCTGACCATTCATGTATTAGGCATACAAGCGGGGATGCCCTATACAAAACAGTTTGTATAAAATCGAACCACGAAATGTTTAGTCTCGTTATATAATGTCGTTCATGACAGAGACTTTCATTTCACTATAAGATGACCATATGTAACATGACATTAATCCTGAGTGAGTTAGGAATTTCTACCTATGAGAGCGGTCCTTAGATTTGTATGGGTGCGAGTGGCCAGATCGCCGACTCAAACCTACCACTTTGGGGATTCATCTGATTGGGGAGTTGGGAAATCAACTACACAAAACGAAATTTACTCCTTCCCCGATTTAGGAATAAGTAGATAAACTGCTCCCTTAAGGGTTGATTCCAGGATTTGAACAATGTGACGTCACACCTTCTCTTGGCCCAAGAAGGATTTACTCATAGTAGGGCTATGATGTATTATTCATTAGAGAAATCAGTGGTACTTAAGGAGTTAGATGTAATTACAGGGGCAAAATTTTAAATTGGTCCGGCTGTACTTACGAGCGATTTGTGAAGGATCATCGTACTATTGATTGGTTATATCCAATGGACATAGAACTATATCTGTAGCGCGAACAGTTCAGCTGTCGTTCTTTAGTGGGATGTCCGACAGTTAACGGATAGTGGATATCGTGATTAAAGAGTTTAGTCAGTTATTCACGTAACATTGGAGCTTCAAGTTACAGGTCCATAAGGTCCCCTTGGTAACTCAATGGATTCATGTTGAGAATCAGTTTTTGGGTTAGTTTGAAGTGTTCAAATTAACAAGAGAAAATTTGATTATATATGATATAATTAAATTACATCAATTATATGAGATATAATTGACTTAATGTATTAGATACATTAATTGGAGGATTTATTATTAAATGCTATAAGGGATAAAAAGAACTATGGTTTATATATTGCATGAGATGTGATATTAAAACTATAGATTATGAATATATTGATTATATTTGTAACTAAATCAATTATAAGATAATTGGTTATGGTTTTTTCTCCCATAATCAACTTAGTGGGAAGTTGTGATTAGTTATGGTAACTGATGGATAAAATGAAAATCGTGTTCATTTTTACTTTAAGGCGATCATTAAGCGAGTGAGAATCATACGATCAAAATCATTAGCTATACGATAGCTTGAGATCATACACAATCGTGTAAGAGTTTTCTATACGATAGTCACTTATCTTCTAAACGATCAGAGTATACAGTCCATACGATAGACTAAATTCATCTCCCACTTACTTGATCGTCTATATGATTTGTAAAATTCCTCCTACCCTCTACCAAATCCTATAGAGCCCACAACTTCTGGATTCTCACACCGAGAATACTAAGGTAGTCTTCTGGTGGTGTCTTCTTTCTATTCGAGGGACGTATGTAGATTTGTTCTTGTTCGAGGATATAGCAGAGGCGTGACGTTCATGTTGGTGAACGATCGTGCAGTAAGTTCGAGGGAACGAGAAGAATAGTTTTTCAAGGGTAAGTTTGCTTGAACCTTAGTATTTCCCTTTTGTGAAGCATGTTGTAATTTAGAGTTTTTTGTATAACTATTATTGTTTGATTGTAAATGTGTAGGTTCTATCACAATGGGGTTTGAAACGATCTCGCTTCCGCTCACGGGTCTCTTTGTTAAGAGTTCCTACAATGTGTCAGGTGAAGGTTTGTGAAAACCATGCAGAAGTTTGATTGGACCTTAATTTCATTTACTTTACAGAAATATGAAAAACTCAAAGGACAAAAACTTCATACATTAAAGAAAATTACAACATGCTTTAAGAAAACTAAAAAGGAATTAAGGTTTTGAAGTAAATTAACACTTGAGGTCACAAATCTTCATAATTCTTCTCCTTGGTCATGAACGTTTCGGAATTCCTTGAATCACAAACAAAACCAAAAATAGCAACCCAAATCCAAACTCGAATACCATCACGAAGTAACCTCGATATTCTCTATAAGGTGAGAATACAAGAGAGAGTTGTGGACTTTTCTTAATTTTGGAAAGGGAATAGTATATTTTTTAGAGGAGAAATTTCTTGTAGAGAGAAATCACTTGGGAAGAAGGGCAACGATTGTTCTTTACGAAAAACTCAAGGGAGAATAAGAAGAACGTCTTCCAACATCCCCTATCCTACGATCAAATCGAGAGAATTAAGGGGGAAGTTATATTAACTCCCACCCTTAAAATTCAAATTTAAATTAAAAACCTAATTTTTTAATTTAATTAATGTAATATAATTATATAATAACTAAATTATCATATAATATATATTATACTTATATATTGTATCTAATAAAACATATAATCTATAGTTTATATTATATCAAATATAATATAATCTATAGTTTGAAATTCTCTCATTAAACCTATAGTATTTAATACAAATCAAATTCATATTAAATTTAACCTATAGTTTTATATTAATCGAATTCATATAATTAATATTTGAATCATATTCAAATATTTATTTCCTCTCAAATTAAACTTAGTATTATAATGTATCAAATACATATATTAATTATATCATATATAATTGATTCATATTAATTATATCGTATATAATTAATTTCTTTAATTAATTTGAACAACTCAAATTAATAAAAAAATAATTTAACTCTCAATAATCCCAGTTGAGCTACTGAGAAGACCTTATGGACCTATAGATTGAAACTCTAATGGTACTTGGTTAATTAATTAAACTCTTTAATTAAATTACCCAACTTCCATTAATTGTCGGTCACTCCACTAAAGACTGACAGCTGCACTCTTCACACTACAGATATATTTCTGTCTCCATTGAATATAACCAATCAATAGTGCATTGACCCTTCACAAATTGCTCATAAGTACAGCTAGGCCAAATTACCATTTTACCCCTGTAGTTACATCTAACTCCTTATCCCTCTAATTAACAATAAATCATAGTCCAACTATGACCAAACCCTTCTCAAGCCAGGAGAGGGTGTGGCGCCACATTGTTGAAGCCCCAGACTCAGCCCTTAAGGGAGCAATTTCTTTACTTTCTCTAACTATAGAGAATGAGTAAATTCTTTCTTGTGTAGTTGCATTCCCAGCTCCCAATCATACGAATCCTCAAAATAATAGGCATATTGAGGCGGCGATACTAACCATTCTCACCCATGCAGATCAAAGAACCACCTTCATAGGTAGGAGTTCATAACTTACTCAGGATTCAGGTCAAGTCACCTATGGTCATCCTGGTGAAATGTAAGTCTCTTCTATCAATGGTACTATATAGTGAGACTATTCATTTCATGGTCTGGACTTATACAAATTCTTTGTATAGAACACTCCTACTCACATGTCTCCACATGAGTGATCCGGATCAGATTATTTATAGCACTTTACAACAATTGTAACAACTACAAAGTGGACCGTATTCGTAATGTCACCAGGATAAAGTACCCAGCCTTATTCATCTAGTACAGACCATTTAGGTTATCAATTAAACATGATCCACCTGTATATCTCCACATACATGTTTAAGTTACACAGAAGATAACATTGAATCTTAATTTATTGGTTTTGTGGGTTAATGCTATTAAATGTCAAATAAAATACCTCAGATTTTCTTACATAAATAAATTATTTATACATTACAATTACAAACTACAGGATCCACGAGATTTAGGGCATCAACCTCAACACCAAGAACGTTCTAGAGGTGCATGATGGCTATATTTTCCAATTTCTTAAAAAAGTTTGTTGAGATTTTCATGGATGATTTTTCAGTATTCAAAAATTCATATGAGGAGTGTTTGATTAATTAGAGGTTGTTTCCCAATGATGCGAGGAGACGAATCTGGCGTTGAATTAAGAAAAGTGCCATTTTATGGTAACTGAATGTATAGTACTTAGACACAAAGTCTCAAAGGATGGTTTGGAAGTCGATCCTGCTAAGATCGATGTGATTCTGAACTTCCTCCTCCAGCTAATGACAAGGTGTTGAGAAGTTTCTTAGGTGGCTTCTACAATGAAAGAATTGAATTCCTCATTGGAAGCGCGTGAACACATGTGCAATCAAAATTCATTTTGAAAATCATGAAAAATAGAGACAAATGTTTTACAGGATAAACATAAGGTAATATATGTTGCACTACAAGAATTTTGGTTATTCCCGACGATATTTCTCTCGACGACCAAAAAAGCGTCGGCGATTGTAACCTCTCCCGATGATAAAAATAAGGGGTCAGCATAAATTTTTATCCCGACAGTCTACAAAAAACCGTTGGGATTTTAAATACTCCCTGACAGTCACCTAAGAAACCATCGGACTTATTGCACTTTTGCCTGACGAATATATTCAACCGTCTGGCTTTTTACTTTCTCCCGATGGTGTGCAATAACCGTGGGGAGTTATTATAAGCCCTACAATGTTCAATTATTCATCGAACAAGGTGTGCAGTATACAAAACCCATCTACTGGAATTTTTATGTTATCCCGATGGTACTAAGACTACCTTCAGAATTTTCTAATCAAGTCGGACGATTTCGTGTAACTGTCGGATATTGTAAGAGACTTTTCGAATTTGGTGAATATAGGCCAACGGTTGTGTGGTTAACCGTCGGTCGTTATGAACTATATCCCAACGGTCTTCAATCAACCGTTGGGTATTTGAATTTTGGCCGACGGTGATTAGTCAACCGTCAGGGACTCGAAGAGTCTTTTTGGAATTTAGTGAACTATGGCCGACTGTTGGATCAGACCACCATCAAGATTGCGAGTCTTTTTATAACTTGGTGAACTTCGGCCGACAGTTGTGTCAGACTACCGTCGGGAGTTCCAACTATACCCTACAGTGGTTAGTCGACCGTCGGGGACTCGAAGAATCTTTTCGAAATTTGGTGAAGTTTGGCCAACAGTTGTATCAGACCACCGTCAAGATTGTGCATCTTTTTAGAATTTGGTGAATTTCAGCCGACGGTTATGTCAGGCAACCGTCAGGAGTTCCAACTATATCCCAACAGTGGTTAGTCAACCATTAGAGACTCGAAGAGTCTTTTTGAAATTTGGTGAACTTTGGCCGATGGTTGTATCAGACCACCGCCGGGATTGCGAGTCTTTTTAGAATTTGGTGAACTTCAGCCAACGGTTGTGTCAGACTACCGTCGGGAGTTCAAAGTTCCACTGATGGTGAGTGGGTGACCATCGGCAGTTCTCAACTATATCCCGACGGTCTGGCAGACAACCGTTAGGAAAAAGTTAAATATAAATAGCGATCCTCGATTCTTCTTCTTCCCCCTCTCGATTTCGTTCGCGTCCGTTTTCTCTCCGTCGATATTTCTCCCATCCGTTCTTCTCTCCACCGATTTCGTTCGTCCGTCCTCGAGTGTCATCCGTCCCCCTCGAGTTCTGATTTCTCCCATTCGTTCTCCTCTCCCCTCTATTCATCTCCGATTTCCCCCTCGTCGAGCAGGTAACTCTGATTTCCCCCGAGACTAGTTTTTTTTTTTTAATTTCGATTCTGTTAGCTCTATTATTGTTTGAAAGTTGTATGTTAGCTCTATTATCAAATGTTCATTCAAGAGAATCTCAAGTTTTTTTTAATTCCGATTCTGTTATCTCTATTATAAAATTTTATTTTCTTCTCTGTCTTGCCCTAAATCTAATTGTCTTTTCTCTTTACATTTGTTTCATCCTTATTTTCGTCATAATCATATAATCTACTTTGATTTATTAATCTGTCTACTGTGTAATCTTTGAATATGAGGAATTGTGAGAACCATTCTTTCAGCTTTCTCCTCTGTTTTTGAGGAATTTGATTCTGAAATCCATGAATCTCAAGTATTTACATCTTGTTTTTTATCAAGAATATTGTTATATATTTAATTATTATCTCTAAAAGTGCTATCCTTTGTGCATGAACACGTGCATGCTATCGAATCCAAATCTAGAAAACTAAACAAAAGTAATTTTTAAAAAATTGGTTTTGTTTTTAGAATTTGGTTATAAATTCAATTTAAGAGGTGTCCAACATAATTTTCAAAAATCAAATAGTTATTAAACGGAGTCAAAATTTGAACTTTGCAACTGGAAAATAGTGGAATGTTATTGTGTATTAAAACATGTAAGAATAGAATCACGACTCATACTACTAAACTTTTAACATTAATACAACCAATGTGCCCTAAAGTGTTGAATAGTTTGCTCTCTACGGTTACTAATAATGTTGTAGGTGTTGGCGAAAGTTCAAATTTTTGAGTTACACAAAAAAAGTTACATTTGTTTTGGTTGGATAAATATGTTGAAGAATCTAATATACATCCGTTAGGTAGATGGAATATAATTTAACAGCAAGATCGTGGCCTTATCTTCTAAGAAAGGGAATCATATTTACTAGAAACATCACCACTCTATGAATTTATTCTTCCAATAATGGACTTAGAGTCTCAACTACGTACGCATCTAATCTTTATACTTAATTACCACCCAAAAAGAACATATGGAATCAATTAAATGGACTAAAGTTTGAATTTTAGACTCCCAATCTTCACAAATTATAAATATAAAAAGGGTTATGATTAGTATTGAGCTTTTATGCTTGTGTTTAAAAGGATTATAAACTGTAAAGAGGTATCTATCAAGTTTTTGAATTATCTAAAATTTACATATTCATTAGACACAAAATTAATAAAATTAATAGCTTATGATCCAAATAGCTTATGAAGGAAATATTGGGATTGTTAATCTCAAGTTTTATGTTTAGTTAGGTTAGTGATTGATAAAATAAGGTAATAATTACATGTTTTTATTGGTATTTCAAACCAATCAAAGATCCAAATAGCTTATGATCTAAGTTTTATGTATAATTTTAAAGTTGAGTGCTATGGTTTTGAGGTGATTTTAGGCTTTAAACTATTACCTCAAAATGTTTGAGACGCTTTATGTTAATTTGATAATACATAAGAAGAAGGTTGATTGTTATGCTCTATTATATATGTTTGTTTGAATATGTATGTTATGTTTGAAAATTATATATCTTTGTTTGAACATATTTGAAGAAAGTTGATTGCTATGCTCTATTATGCATGAATATGTATGTTATGTTTGAAAACTAATATGAAAGATTCAACACATAACAAAACCCTTTTCTTGAGATAAGTTAACTATAACATTAATATCAATATACACTCAATTTGATTAATCAATTGATAATCTATAGAAAATTAGACACTAAGAATTAGTAGATTCTTATCTTAAATTTTATCATTTTGATCCATAAAAAGTAAATAAAATGAAAATGAAAAGGGATCATAATAGTTACCTTTTTAAGGTAAGAAAACTAAAATGAACATCGAAAATAAAATAACTAAAATAAATCAAAGACGAAAATGTGAATGTGAATGTGCCATGCTTATCTTCTTTAATCATATGTTATGCTTATCTTTGGAATTCAAATATGTGAATGTGCTAAAATAAGTAGCAAAGGCCTAAAATTTAATCGTTGTTAGTCTAGATTGATCATCTAGATTAACATACTAAAATTGAATCTAACGCCAAATGGGTTAGGTCAATTTTGGTTTTCATAAAATTGTTCTAGGAAAATAGCCTAGATATATAAGATCAAAAGAGAGATAAGGATATATTTAGGAGTGATTCTAAAATAGTTTAAATGACTTTTTTCATTTTCAAAATCACACTTAAATGTACTTTTATTCATTCAAAACCACGTACAATAAGTAAATGAAATAATATTACAAGTCAGAAATTGGAACTAATTGTCTAAATCATACAGGTTCAACTTATCGCATATATTATTAAAAATGGATAAAGAGTGGATTAAGATTAGGAACAAGTTATCAACTGAGTTGGAATGGATGATGTGTGGATGATGTGTATGCAGTCATGAATCACGCTTCTCGATAATAAATGTGATACTACATTCTAAAATAATGTATGCAATGCTGATGATATGCGTTCATGTAGTACGCGCATGTCACAAGTTTTCTTGCGCTGGAACCAGGTAAAATTCAAACTCAAGTTTCTCAGAGTGATCTGAGGTCGAACACGGGGATTGTGATGATCAATGTGATACTAATGTGATATATGCTACCGAAAACAAAATAATAATGAATTATATTGGAAAAGTAGAATGCGGTGACAATTAAATAAATAAACAAGTAAATAAACAAACAAACAACTGTGAAGATGTGCAAGTATTTGATGGAATGCGATGGCAAGTCTTCTGAAATGTGTCAGAAAGAGAATGGGTTGGGGGAAAGGACATCGCAAGTTCATCAATCCTGTTGAGGACGTAACTAAGGTTCTGTTTTCCCTTGGCTTACACCTCTCAGTGGTCGGCTGCGTTCCCATATCTCTATGGTGAATCATGGATGAATGTTATGAATGCAAGGTTGTTTCCATCTCTGGACATACTTCTTGCTTTAGTTAACGCATTCTTCCAACCTTCTTTCGAGAGGTGGATTAACATCTTCCTTCTACTTTCAAAGGTGAAGATGTCATTGAGCATGCGTTAGCTAAACTTGGTTGATTTCTTCAACGTTTTATCCTTCCCCCTTACCCTAGGGGATTAGTTACACATAGTGAAAGAAATGGAAGACGAATGTATGGTGGAGAATAGAGAAATGACGATGAATATGATAATGATATTTAAAGATAACGATAAAGCGTTTGGTACAGATGGATGAATGAAAGATTGGAAATGAACACAGCTGATGAATGGAAAGTGAGAACAAATAAGGAAAATGTGTCAATGTCTTGACACGGATCCCAATCAGAGACGATTTGCTTTGCGGCGTGTAGGAGGAGTGTGGTGGAAAACTTCCTTCTCAGGATAGTTCCCTGGTAGAGATGATCTTTGCACAGAGCTTCTCTTCGGGATTGTGAAAGAATTTCTGGCTCCCAAGACTTCCCTTTGGACTTGTCCCGTCGTTCTCCTGGATTTTCTCTAAATGTCTCTTCAGACCAGCTTACCACGAATTATCTATCAATGTCTCTTCAGACCAGCCTTCTTTATTTGGAATTAATATAGCTATTTATAGACCTTCGCACCTCCTTCGTCAATGGTCCCGCTCTGTAAAGTTACTTTTTCTACCACGGCTTGGTGGAAACGTCTGCTCTGCTCCACATTCAATTTGTCAAATTGTACAACAGAAAAGTTGTATAATTTCAGAAAACCCCGCAAATGCATCGCTCTTTTCATCTACGATCGATCGCCGCATACGGTGCAAATGCATTGGTCTTTTTATCGATCGTCACATGCAGTGCAGATGAGTTGCTCTTTTCGTCCACCATCGACCGTCGCATTCGGTGCGAATGCGTTGCTCTCTTTGTCCTCGAGCGATCGCCGCATACGGTGACCTGTTTCCTGCAAAACAAAGACTTGGACATTCCATTTTTCCGTCGCAATGGGGTTAGCAAGTGTGCTTTCGACACTTTACAACTTTTGCATTTCTAAGCCGATACACTTTGCACTAACGTTATCACTCCTACAGTGTGTTTTACATCAACGATCCTAAATATGGTAATAATTGAAAAGTGGTGCAAGTAGTCGAAAACAAGCATGTGTGAGACATGCTAGAAGCAGAAGAATGTGAGAATGACCAACATGAGTTGTTAGAAGTGGTGAATAGTATCACTTGTACAATCGATGAATCAATGAATGATATCAGTTTATGTAGAGTTGATGTTGATCCTATAGTCGTAGAAGAACGAATAACTCAACGAGTTGATGATGACTTCATAAATGACGAGGAAAAGGATGTACAATCATCTTCAAATAAGAGTTTGAGTTTCGATGAACATCTTAATGATACGGAATAAGCATGTAAATATGTATTTTCTTGATGAGCATGTAGGTTACACACTTGTTTCTTTTTCATTTCATAACTTACATATTGTTGTATAACATATATATTATTGTTTACACGGGAACAATGGTAGGTCATACTGATAAGGAGGCAATACTGGAGTACTTACAGTCGGAGCATATCGGTGTATCATCCTCTGTGGGAGGTAATACAGGTAATTTTAGATCCACATTTTTATATAAACTAATGTTTCATTAAAATAATGATGTATAATTTCTTCAAATTCTGGTTGTACGACTACCAGGGCTGGACATGGATACTCTCGAAATGTTAATCTGGATATATATGTTCAATAATTTGGGAGAATTCCTATCGAGATCCTGGGAGAAACCAACTTGCAACAATGCAACGAGGTTTAGCAATACTATTGGTATCAATGTTCGTGAATCTTTTTCCGTTTGTTATGGATCATGGAGAGAGGTACCAATAGAAACACGAGAGTTTGTTAAGGGTCGATTATTGGTAAGATGGTCAATTTGTATTTTACAAATTATCTATGCATCGGCTTCCATACTAATTAGTTTTTCTTTTCTTTATTAGTTTAGAATCATTTTGTGTTAGACTTAACCAGCAAACTGGTCAATGATTTCATCGATGAACAAATGAAAAATTCGATCAAAGAGTATAAGGGGAATTACACAGACACTACAAGAAATATGCAAGTCTTGAAGTGGCATGAGCACACCCACCTGATTGCCTTAAAGATGAAATAATGGATTGGCACTTTCTATGCAACAAGTTTGAATCCACCGACTGGAAAGTAATAATTTTTGTGCTTTTTTTTGTTTTTGTTTACATACATTTCAATGACTCATTTCTTCTTAATTTCTCATTTTCTTAGAAAGTGGCATAGACGAATCAAAGGAATAGGTCAGCCTTAAAGTACACTCATACAGCTGGTTCTAAGACTTTCATAAGCATAAGAGAATCCAAGGTAAGTTGGTTAAAGTATAATCATACAGTTGGTTAAAGTACATTCATCTTAATATCTCATTTTCTTGTGAATTGTTTTACAGAAAGGACCCAACGGTCAAACAATGGACCTAGTGGACTTATTTAAGCAAACACACTGTAGGAGTGATGACGTGTTTGTTAATCAGCTGCAAATGATGCATATGTAAGTTTTTATTCCTCAATGTAACTTTATTCATATACAATTGTCATACAATAATTAGTCTTAATTATTGATGTAGAGTCAAATGGTTGAGCTGAGAGAATCCTCCACCCAAGAAGGGTCTAAACGAATATCGGAGGAAGAAATATGCGAGCAGGTATTGGACACAGGAGTGGGCCTTGATAGGACACCAAAGGGTAAAAAAGTATTAAAAAAAAAAATTAAAAATCTAAAGGATCATCGTCCAGTGCATCTTCAACAAGAATTATAGAGGAGCAACAACAAGAGATAGAATCCTTGAAGGCTAGATTGGCTAGATTGGACGAACAAGACACCAGAAGACAATCTGAGATGGAGGATATGAAAGTTATGCTCTTACAACTCATGAAAGATAGATCGAACTAGGTATGAGCTCTTCGATTTTCGTAGTAAACTTAATTATAAGATTGTGTATGTTGTTATCCTGTAGTTATGGGTAACAACATAAACGTATAGTTATGTAAAGTATAGTTAATGTTTTGAAGTTGAGTTTGAATTTTATTTTATGCTAAATTAGATGATTGTGTATGCTGTTATCTTGTAGTTATGGTAACAAAATAAACGTATAGATATCTATTTCAGTTGGTTTCTATATTACAATTCAGAATAATTTTGGGGGGTGGGGGAAGGGGGTGTTTCAGTTGATTGTTTAAGTTAGTTTGTTTTAGTTAATTTTGTAAATTAGTTTGTTTATTACGATTGAGAATAATTTTGGGGGGTGGGGCAGGGGTGGGGAGTGTTTTAGTTGATTGTGTAAGTTAGTTTGTTTGATTGTGTAAGTTAGTTTGTTTCAGTTGATTGTGTAAGTTAGTTTTTTTATTACTAAGTTAGTTAGTTTATTACGATTGAGAATAATTTTGGGGGAAGGGGGCTGTTTCAGTTGATTATGTAAGTTAATTTGATTGTGTAAGTTAGTTTGTTTCAGTTGATTGTGTAAGTTAGTTTTTTTATTACTAAATTAGTTAGTTTATTACGATTGAGAATAATTTTGGGGGAAGGGGGCTGTTTCAGTTGATTATGTAAGTTAATTTGATTGTGTAAGTTTGTTTGTTTGATTTTGTTAGTTTGTTCCAATTGATTGCATATCTATATTTAAATACAAGTATGTTTAAATTTAAGTTATGATTGAGTTGGTTTGTTGGGTTTATGATTGAGGTAAGTTGGTTTTTTTATGATTTAGATTAGTTGGTTTTTAGGTTTGTTTATGATTGAGGTAAGTTGTTTTCTTGGTTTGTTTATGATTTAGGTAAGTTGGTTTGTTTATGATTGAGTTCAATTCATTAATGTTTTTAGTTGGTTTCTTGGTTTTTTGGTTTGTTTATGATTGAGGTAAGTTAGTTTGTAGTTGAGATTGATATATAGTTACGAAATTCATATTCACTAAAAGTTCCTAAATAGAAGTTCCTAAGCCCTTCATTTTCTATTTATGGGATTATTTGATATTGAGCATTAAACTTATTTAAATTTGTATTTTGTAGGTATGTGGAGTTTTTTGTTGAAGATGCATCTCTCGGCAAGCATATCTCAGCAAGCATATTTAGGTTGTAGATTTTTGTTAATGTTATTTTGGATTTAGGAATTGTGCATCTCCCAATATGTACTTTGTTATCATGTAATGTTTTTTTCGATTAAGAAATTGTGGATGTTATAGAAATTCTTGTAACCGTCAGTTGTAAATTCAAATGTGTTTTCTATATATTATTAATCTATTATGGACATTTACTTCATTTTGGCAATCTTATTTTAGTTTGATTGATATAGGTAAGATTCAAATAGGTATGACATTTGGAAAAACATATCTAAACCTATTTAAATATTTTATTTATTTAAACAAATCCCGACGATCTCCCGATGGTAGAAGGGTCGGGCAAAGAACTCCCAATGATTACTAGACACCATCGGGCTCTAAAGATATCCGACGGTGGTTATAGACCATCGAGGTTAAGGATATAGCCAGACGGTTCTCAACCGTCAGGCAATAGATATATCCCGATGGTCCACATCACTATCGGGCGAAAAGTAAAACACTCGACAACACCCTCACCGTCAAGATAAATTACCTCATTCTGATGATTCAAAGACCGTCGAGCTAATAGTATAATCCTAACGGTACATCGTCAGGGTTTCTGCCCTTTTTCCCGATGACTTTCTTCAGGGTCGGGCGAAAGGCCCCATCCTTCTCCGTCGAGATAATTCTTTTCCCCTACGGTAGGGCTTCCAAACCTTCGGGAAAGGTTATCCCGACGGTGTTCTTAGTTTCTGCCGACGACCCCCAGCGTCAGGATAAACCCAAATTCTTATAGTGTTGGAACATACACATGCATAGCGTAAGTAAAACGAATATTTAGTATTCTAATTATACTAATTTATAAGGAATAAGCATGCAAATAAATGTAAAAGAAATGTTAAAGAATACAACCTTGTAGCTCAAAATTGACCACCAATTTTGTCAATCTCCTCACGAACCGACTGTAAACCACCATGAGAGTCTTCCAAACTATTCTCTAGCCTTAGAACGGGATGGAGAGATCTGATAAGTGATCAAAATAGAGATGGATTTAATATAGAAATTGAGAGAGAACTGAGGATTAATTTCTCAAACTCTTTTAAAATCTCTAAATTTCCAAGAAAAATTTGTTTTTCAACTAACTTGAAATTCACCAAATGGCCAAGAAGCTTTAATCTCTATCAAAGTATCCTTTTATAGAGCAATTACATACCATTCATGTAAAATTAAGTTAACCAAATTTTGACACTTCAAAATGCACTCAATTTAGTGGGATAAGTGGGCATTTCGTGGAAGCAACACTTTGCCAAATGAATTACTCACAAATTCACTAAGAATTAGGTTTTTTCACTAAAAATCATTCTTGGATTTTTTTCACTAAGTGAAGTCAACATTTTGACTTTTGACTATTTTGAAGTCAACATTTGACTTTAGTCAAATTTTAATTAAATACAATTTTAATTCAAAACTAATTTTGTAATTTTTCAGTGAAGTCAACTTTTGACCTTTGACCTTCAAAGCTTGGTGAAGTCAACATTTGATTTTGACCAACTTTAATTAATTCCATTTAATTCAAAATTAATTCGAATAATTAATTTTAAATTAAATTAATTAAATAATTTAATTAATTTAATTTAATATTCAATTATTAAATCTAACACTAATCCCGATGAATCCTTATTCATAGTTTTGATATTTAAATCTTATTTAAGTATCTCCAACTCTCTTTATCATTCAATTCTCAGTCGAATGATACGCCATTAAATATATCGCATATATTTAAGGCGTATTCCCTAATTCGAATATAAACACTTCAAACTCACTTGTCACAAAATTCTAAGGTTTACCTGATATGAGCTAGCAGGGAGACCTAATGGACCTACAGATCATGAGCTCCAACAATTCGAGATTAACCAGCTAACTCTTTAACCTAATTAACCAACATTCATAACTATCGGGACACTCCACTAAAGCCCAGTAGTTGCACTCTCCTCATTATAGATATATTTCTGTTCACATGATTTAATCATGATTAGTAAGTCGATTCTTCACATGTTGTTCGTAATTACAGCTGAATTGAAATTACCGTTTTACCCTTCACAGTTAAGAAGTGTGATTGAATTTGATTGTTATTTAGTATTAAATATTTTGTACTTATTATCTGATTGTCATTTGATACTAAATAGTCTGTGATTGTCATTTGATTTCTATTTGATACTAAGTAGTTTGTGATTGTCATCTAATTGCTGTTGAAAACTAAGTAGTTCGAGGTTTTCATTTGATTGTCATCTAATTATTATTTGATATTAAGTATTTTGTGATTAACATCTAATTATCATTTGATTGTTTTTTTTATACTAGGTAGTTTGTAATTGTCGTATAATTTCTATGTAGTTTTTATTTGATGTAAGTAACTTGTGATTGCTATCTTATTACTACTTGATATTAAGTAGTTTGTGATTTCCATTTACTTGCCATCTAATTGTTATTTTATATTAAATATTTTTTATTGCTATTTGATACTAAATAATTTTTATCTTCTAATTGTTGTTTGATATTAAGTTGCCTATGATTTCTATCTAATTTTTATTTGGTACTAAGTAGTTTGTGATTGTTATTTGATTGTTATCTAACTGATATCTAATTTCTTTTTGATACTAGGTGTTTTGTAATTATTATTTGATTTTGAGTAGTTCATGAAACTAAAGACCAAATTGAGATAAAATTGAATTTTCAAAACAAAATTGTAAAGAAAAAACAAAAAAAAAGAAAACTAAATCCTAAATCCTACTTCTTTTCTTTTATAATGAAAAACATCCTTCAACAACTGGCGGACAAGTGAATAAAGACAATAGGTCTCCTCTAATCTAAAAGTAAGAGACGATTCAATTTGTTGATGATTCAATTTGTTCAAAAGTTATAATGCCGAATCTCAATAATCATATTTTTCAAACTACAAGAAATAAAATGTCATACTTGTGTATGGCACTAAATATTACCAATAATAATATAAGAACAAATAATAATATAAGAACCAAAAAACTAGTAATAAGAACAAAAAAACATTTTAACCTTTTTATGATTGGAGGACAACTTCATCTCAAAATGTTTCAACACATATTTTGCAAATACTTTATGGACAAGAGAAAATTTATCATAACCAAAGCATTTTTTTTTTTTAACACCATAATCTATACTACATTCAAAAGGAAATGTGCGGGGAGAATCTTTACATCTTTATTATGCCCTTACAATTCTTTATAATTCTCATTTTGTCTTTCATTACCACTATTCGAGTCAAAGTGGTTACATGCAACGTAGTGTATTTTTTCATGTATGGGTGTGACATAGACCATAGATATGAAACATTACAATCTAACAATAGTGGTATGTCTGATTGGACAATCATGTCATTTTTTCGATATGAAAAATTACAATCTAACATTGAAATATGTTTGTATCAATAGTCAAATGGTGATATACAATGAAGCATATCCTTTCATATATTAGTGTAATTTAGACCTTGATATGAAACCGCATGATTTAACAGTAAAAATATGCTTGAACGAATCACGTTTTTTGCCTTTTAAAATTTCTTAAATTCCTATTTTGTCTTTTATCTTCAAATAAATACAATTATTCGGGTCAAACAAGGTAAAATACTACTTGATATATTAATTATAATTTTTTAAAAAAAATTATGTCTAAAATATAAGTATAATAAAACTATAAATTTCACGTGAATCGAACATGTTACAAACTAGTTCTATTAAAACCCACAACAACAACAATAATAATAAAGTAAATTACAATTAATAATTAATTTTTTTAATAAGAAAAAAATTTCATTGATGATATAAATTTACCAATATTTTAATTTTCTGAAAAATAAATAAATAAATGCATACCAATAAACATAACTTTCCTGCCTTACCTAGACTGAGGTGAGTGACAAAGTCTTTACCTTAGAAGATAATCAAGCTGAGCAACCTCGCTAGAGGAACAGTCTAAAGATGGAGAAAGACTTAAATCATATTCTTTGACGATGTGACTATGCAAGTGGCATTTGAGATTCCGTTTTCCAGGCATTTGGTAAGCTAAGTGTTCGTCCTAGAGATGTCAGTGCTAGGATCGAGGAGTTCCTCCTCAATCCACCTTTTGGAGAGAAAGGTCAGTTTCTTTGACTTGTTAGGGTGTGTAACGATGGGGTGTTTAAGGGAGTTGAAAGGAGTCATAGGAAGCTTTAGTCCCTTGTTTGCTTTCACCTTTTTCTTTGGGCTTCAATTTTGAAGACCTTTTGTAGCTATTCTATAGGTGTGATTTTACAAAGTTGGAGTCTCTTTCTGTAATAGAAATCCCTCTTTTTGTGGACTTGGTTTTCTGTTTTGATGTTCAAATTTCAAATGCTTATTCCAGACAACAAAGAAGAAATATATTAACCAAAGGATAAGTATATTCCGACAGAGGAGTTTCAGATGAATAGTCATAAGACATAGAACAAATAAATAACATGATTTTGTAGAATGACACACTCCTTAGCACAACATGGGAAACAACCGCTAAGCAATATCTATAGCCTCTCACTGAATCAGGTTTCAATGAAACTAGCTTCAAGATATGGGTGGTCAGATGAATAGTCATACATATTTGCAAACTATACAATATTTTTAATTACAGGATTGATTACCACTACCAGTCATCAGCTTCCCTTGTGGCACCGAAAATAATTGCAACTGTGGCAAGAACAGCCTGATATCAATGTAATAATATTAGCTTGCAACAGTGGAGGATGAAGAAATTTCTATCGGGCAAAAATTTATAAGTACACATATTTATAAACAGACAGGAGTTTTTTTCCCCACATAACAAAAACATAAATGTATATGGTATCTTGTTAAATAAATAAATAAATCAATTATATGTATATAAACAGGCAGAAAGCTATGAATGACGTTCAGAACAAAAACAACCACCCCCCCACCCCCCGACACCCCCCCCCCCCCCCCCCCCCCCAAAAAAAAAAAAAAACAAACAAACAAACAAATGGGCTAAGGGACTAACTTGGTTGCGATGATATATTAAATATTATAGTCTCTCTCTTTACTAATTAAATATACAGAAAACAGAAAAATTGAGGGGGCACGTGCTCCTCTGGCTTCTACTCGGCTGGATGTGTTCAGTGTTAAGAGTTAAAAAATGTAAACAAATCACTGCCGATGGAACTTAATGGCTCATTTTACAACAATTTTGTTTCTAGGTTTCTTTAGATTTTTAGTCATCTTTTCTTGTTACTAACCATTTTTGTTGTTTTGCAATTTACTTTTAGGAACATTTTAAATTCCTAGTTAAAGCTATTTAACAAGAAATCAGTTTAATTTAAAAACAAGGTAAAAACAAAATTACTGTCAAACGGAGCTCAAGATACTAAAACTAAAAGAATGACAAGGTGTAGTTATTGACAAATCACCGACTACCGAAGGACTCCTACCTTTACCCAACCAACCCAATATATCTTTTGGCAAGTTGCAAAGAAATATAACAGAAAAATCTCTTCTTGTAATGAAATCTAATTGCAGAACTATATTGGAGATATAAGAAATTAAGAACATCATCATGAAGCTGAAGAAGTCTAAAATAACAATGAAAAGTAACTCACAGCAATTACGCATGCAACATATCCTGGTTTCTCACGGTAGTCTACCCTGCCACATAGTATAAGAATCGCTCCTGCATACCATGGGATAGCAGCAAGGAAGAAACCAATAATAAACCTGAAGAACACAGTCGGTAATCTTTTTGATCAGTCAACTCATACATAGACACAAAAATCTGGGGAAAAATTTTAAATAGCAAGATAAAAAGAGTATGCAGGACACAACTAGCAATTCTATCATTCCCATCTAGGAGCTGATTGGTTTTAGTTCATAAGATGGAAGATTTAGCATTCTAATCATCTTCTGAATTAATAACTTTCTGACCATGTAACCATTGAAATTTTAAAATGCTTATTGTGGCTACAATGATATCGCCCGGCTTGCTTATGATGACAATGCTAGCGCAAATGATGACAAAGTCCAATTTTGGCTACTTACAGGAACCACCCAATGCCAATACCACAGCAAGGAAGGCGCCGCTCTCTCACTGGTCTTCCTTCAACAATACCATATCCTAGAAAAGAATTCAAGAAGAGATAAACAAAAGAAAAAGTTGAGCTACAACTTTTGTCTTTGCACTGATATATGTTAAGCAAATCCGAGAGTATATATTTTAGGAGAAGTTACACAAAATTACAGCCAACAAAATGAAATTAAACAAAATTTTATAGTGCAATATCAGATCTCAGAGAGAAAAGGGGTTAAATATGACTATAGTGACGAAATATATAAAACCATGGCTTTCATGTTCACTCATATTCTTCTCAAGATGCCAAAAGGAAAGAGAGCATACACATTTCAGAATGCTAAAATCAAGTATTTCAAAAATCAGAAGAGAATCACGTCTCTATTAAGAAAGAATCCTACAAAATATAATTTGTCAAGATTTTGTCATAACAAAGAGCTTCGAATTAAATAACACTGATAAACTATGATAAGCATAATCATGAGTTAAAAGTGGCTTCCTACTGTACTTTATTTTTTCAATTTTGAATTATAAACTTCGAAGCAGACACCAATATAAAGCACAGTTACAGAACAAGAAAACCCAGGATCTAATCTCAACAAACACCTAGTAGTAGGAAATAGAAAGCTGAAGTTGAATTCCAAATGAAATACAGATAACAAATATATGACAACTAGGGATCATTAATCCAATATTTAGAATCCGGACGGAACTAAGCTATTCAAGTGATAAGATCAACTTTATTAGAGTTCAAATCAAGGCATTCGACCAAGCAACAAAGATCGGTAGTTCAAGTCAACGAAAAAGCATAAGATCGAAGAATCGTACAAGAAGCAAAGGAAACAGCGAACACCAGATTAAAAGGTGAGGAAAATTGAGGACGAAGAGGTTACCGGGGACAGCTTGATAGCCATGAGCATAGTCCTGATATTGAGAAGGATCGTCGGAGTCGGAGACACCAGGCGGGCGAGTAGGCTGGGGGAATCCGACGGGAGGATAGTTAGCGACGCCTTGAAAGGTTCCGTAGAGAGGGTGGCCGGAATTGGATTCGTGATGGTGGTGGACGACGACACCCACGGCGGCGGATTTGTCTTCCTGGCTCATTTTCTCTCTCTAGAAACGAGACCGCAGGCCGAAATGAATCAGAATTCAGAACGCGAGGGGATCGTATTAAAATTAATATTTTATTTTTCTCAAAATAAAAGGATAATATGTTGACTGTTGTTTTTACGAAAATGTAATATTAAAAGCGGTTTGGTAATAATTTGATATTCTTTTTAGTTCCCAAATTTTGAATAAATGGTGAATTGGTATGGGCATTTTTAAAAGATACATTTTTAGTTTTTGAATTTTTAATATCACATTTTGTCCGAGAGTTAAAAAATGTAATTTTTTAATCTCGATTTTTTTTTAAATAGCTTTAAAAGGTGCTGCTGTAATTTTGGTGCTGATGTAATTTTTGTATTATTGTAAATAATTATGTGGCATTTTGAATTAGAAAAATAAGTTTAAAATAAATCTAGGAAAAATATTTTTTTTCAAATTATTTTTCTCATTTAAAATAATATAAAATTACTTCATAAGATTTTTTAAAATCTATAGATTAAAAATTTAAAAACCAAATGCACCTATTCTGATGAATTAGGTGACTAAAAAAGTTACATTTTTTTCTTTGAGAATTTGAAAAAAAAAAAACAATTTTTTTTTGTTCTAGTTTCAATTTTGTTCTTAGGTTTCAAAATGTTACGCATTTAGTCCTTAATTTTTTAGTTTGGTTCCAATTTAGTTCTTAGGTTTCAAAATATTACAATTTTACTCTTGATATTTAGGTTTTGTTTCAATTTGGTCCCCCTAGATTTCAAGTTTTATACTTTTAACCTCAATTTTCCATTCAATATTCATTTTTCGTCTTTGTTGTTAATGTATCTTAATAAATTTAAAAGAATTAAAAGACTTATAATTAATTATGTTTCATTATTTGTTCATTACTTTTAAAATTAAATTCAAAATTTCGCTTTACAATTATTTTAAATTAATTAAAAAAATTGACGTCAATAATTAAAATCAATATTTAATACAAATTTAAGGTTAAAAATGTAAAATCCTGAAACTTTGGGACCAAGTTGAAATAAAACTCAAATATTAAGTGTAGACTTATAACATTTTGAAATCTAGAGACGAAACTAAAACCAAACTAAAAACTTAAAGAACTAAATGTGTAACATTTTGAAACCTAACAACTAAATAAAAACTAGATCCAAAACTTTGGACCAAAAAGGTACTTTTCTCTTCAAAAAAGATACATTTTAAAATTTGGGTAAAATCTTTGGTCGGACATACCCTGAAACTTTAGGTCAAATCTATTTTTGGATGAAATGGTAGACACGCGAGACTCAAAATCTCGTGCTAAAGAGCGTGGAGGTTCGAGATTAAACACACATTTTGAAATTCCGAGACTAACTTCCAAATTTGGAGACTAAAAGGTAATTTTTCTCTTTTCCTCGACTTTGTATTTAACACATGATTAAGTGATTTATACTTTTTTATCACGAGCCCCCACACATAAGTATTAAATGTTTATGGTCATAACCTAGAAAGTAATTAATTTTGCAACAAAAACAAGTGGAGTGAGTGTCATTGTCATTGACGAGGCCTCGTAACATTAGAATTAGCTCATAAATATTTAGGGAACATATAGCATACTGGTTAAGTCTATAACTAACGTGATTACATGAACATGTTCTCAACTAGGTAAGACATTTTCAAAATAAACGTAGCTCAACTAGCATAAAAATTTGTTAAAAAAAACTAAGAGATCTGTAGTTTAAATCTCCATAAAAATAATAAAAGATAATCCTCTACTACTATCAAAATATAATAAGAGCTTGTTAATTATTTATACTACCCTCGGGATTTTAGTGAGTAAAATAATGCTGCTTCTCTCTTACACTCCCTTTCCTCCTTTATGCTCGCACTCAACTAATTTAATACAATAGCATTTTCAAACATTGGTATATTTTTTCACTCGTGCTCACACTCCTCTTTGCTTTCTTACTCGTACTCTTCTCACTTTCATATGTACTCGTCTCTCTAAATCTTAATTAATGATTTGTAAATAACCGTCCAACTAATTAACAAGCTCTTAGTGTATTCTAATATAACTTAACCTTGAGGTGGTACTTATAAGAAAACCCAAGTAAGATTTTAAAGTAGATAAAACAAATAGATGACGTGTAATGTTTAAAAGCAAACAAAACTTACAATTGACATCTCGGAAAAGTGGAGTCAAATTAATGGTCACTTCTTTCACAATTTATAGCGGTTGTTAGAAAAGGCTTCATCTTCATTCTTCTTCTTCTTCTTCTTCTTCTTCTTCTTCCCCACAGAGACTCGGGATGGATAAAGAGCAAGAAGATCTTCAATTTCTTGGCTTCTTCGGCATCTTCACTGAATCCTTCAAGATTGTTCTCTCATGGAGGAAGATCTTCAGCAAGATTACCCTCACCCTAATCTTGCCTCTTTCCATCGTCTTCCTTGCTCACATCCAGGTAACCGAGCTCCTCTTCTTCAAGATCTTGAAAAACGAAGATTCTCTCAACTCAATCCCCAAAAGTTCCCCCAAATACACCAACCTCTCCGATGTCATCACTTCCGAGTGGATCTCTTTCTGGCTCTTCAAAGCTGCCTATTTCACTTTCTTCCTCGTCCTCGCTCTCCTTTCCACGGCGGCCGTTGTTTACACCGTCGCCTGCGTTTACACTGGTAAGCAAATTACCTTCAGGAAGGTTTTTAGCGTCGTTCCTAAGGTTTGGAAAAGGCTAATAGTTACTTTCTTATGGAATTTTGTTATTGTTTTGGTTTACAACATTGTTTTTGGGGTTTTGATTCTCCTTAGTGCTGCAATTTTCGGATTCGGTGGGGTTGGGATTCTCCTCTTTGCTGGGATTTCAGTGTCATATGTTCTAGGGTTTGTGTATATAAGCGTAGTGTGGCATTTGGCGAGTGTTGTATCGGTTTTGGAGGATGTCTATGGGATTCAGGCAATGTTGAAGAGTAAGGAACTGGTCAAGGGGAAGATGGTGCTTTCTTGTGGCGTTTTCTTGACTTTTACTGTGCTGTTTCTGGGGAGTCAGCTCGTTTTTCAGACTGCGGT